>NW_020539726.1:12579964-12682102 GCF_003426905.1 Ctenocephalides felis
CACCGATATTGAAGAAATCCTAGTAATATAAATGTATATATGCCAATTGTTGGGATTCCTTTTATAGAGCTAAATCGTTAAGAAAAAGTTGATTTTGATTTTAAAAATTTGAAGAAAAAAAACTGTTTTTTACTATATTGATTACTAGTGTTAGCAAACCATTCATTTGAAGTAAAAATAAATATAATTTTTATTATTTTCCATTCGCTGAGAGACTATACTTACAGAATATCCGGTAAGATATTGACTTATTTTGGTTGAAATTTATAAAAGGACGATATTAGTAGACAAATCTCTTCAAGCTAATTTTTAAAATTGCAATTTCTAAAATATAAAAAAATGATATTTATATTAAACTATTTAAATATGTAGTTTTATACATGAACAGCTTTTTCCACAAATATGTATAAATAAATTAGGTGCAATTATTATTAGTTAAAGGTTAAGAAAATCGTGATAACATATTATTTTTCATTTAAATTTCGATCAATTCTAAACACAACAAACATAGCTTGGCACTCAGCGCCTGAGCTTTATAGTAATTTCGAAAAGCTTCTCTTCTCTTCTAGTCCAATACCAATCAATGTTCTCTTATAACTTGGCGCAGAATTCAATATTGTCTCATATATCGTCTTCCGCAATTTGCCGTATATACATTCTGGCATATAATATGTAATATGTGTACATGCAGAAAAACCTTTCGCACTAAGGCTAAATCTAATTATACCCTTGCACACGTACGTCCGCGATGAGAGAAGAACTCATTTGGAGGGGTTAGTCAAACAATGACGTCATAACGTCCTCAACCAATAGAATTCACACGATAGCATCCCCATTACGGTTATCCTTTGCCTTATATGTACGAACTCCAGTATGGAATATTACATACATAATATATATATATATATATATATATATATATATATATACATATTTATATATACATTGAAAAGGGCGTACTGATCAAGAAGACTTCTATAATCCTAGAGATATTGAATCTTGCAGTAAATCGAATTATCCTTCAATTTGAACTTTGAAAAATATTTAAAAAAAAGTGTGTTCTGTAAGTTATAATGACCTATAAATTGATAATTGATATTATATATAACAACAAGTTTGAATAATTCTAAAATATAATGCACTTTTCTATATAATCTACACCTACATCTTCTTAATTTCAGATACATTGTTCATTCGCTCGTTTTTGCCAATTCTTAAAAAAAATCATTACATTTTATCGAAAAAAATAATATAATTTTATAAATGTTAAGATGACTTTTATTACACTGACAGAGAGATTCATCTCAGTAAACTAATATTATGTAATTAAAATTAATTACAAATGTTAACAAATAACACTGAAATATTTAGTTTGCAAAAGTTGCAAATTATCATGTTTAAAAGAACACTGCACAAACACTTGATTTTTTTTATTAAAATAAACAATATACACTTTTTCATATTACCCATTACATTTTCAACCCTTTTGCGACGGTAGTCCTTACCACAGGATTAACACTGCTGTATGGAACGGCAAACCCCCCAGCAGAACAGAAAAAATACAAAAATATCTAAAAACTTTTTAATAATTGCTAATGAAAATGTATCTAAAAATGAAAAAATACACTTCTTAAAAATAAAAAATTAGAATTCTTAATAGTTATGATTGCAGTTGTACCTACGCGATTACGCGTTGATGTATTATACATATTAATAAAAATCTATACAAAAATGCGGTTCTGTTACATCTAGTTGTCAAGATGGATAATAGCACACGTCTCGTGATTGATTGTTGAGCTGTATTAGATGCATCATCGAGTGAAATATCCCATTCAGCATTGCAACATATAAGCTTATAAGCATAAAAGCATTTGATTTTCAGTTATTATAATTTAAAAAAAACAAACATGCATCTCTCAGAGCGATAAATTTTGAAGCATGTTTCTATACAATGGATGGCGTCTATAGGCGACACATTCGGTATGCAAGTCGTTATGCGGATGTCGTCTAAAGGCGACACTGGTACAAACAGTCATGTGGACGTCGCCTATAATAGACGCTCGAAGCAAAAGGGTTAATTATGATTTAATTCATTTATAGAACGTTCGACAAATGCATTTTTAACAACTAATCTATAAAATATGTATTATATTTTCATATGATAATTTTGTATTAAGCGTCATTTAAAGAAAACATATAATTCTTATTTTACTATTTTGCAACTATTTGAGAAATTTAGAATAAAAACAGGAGTAATGCGTTTTCATCACTTTATTACGACGTTCATAAAACTATTCATTTTATAAATAGATGGAAGTTCCATTCTTTGCATTTTCTTTCTTGTATGCTTCGTTGTATTTGTTTTATGCGAATATATATATATATATATATATATATATATATATATTAATTTGGAAATATGAACAAACAACGCTCTTTTTGCACTAACTTATTAAATAATAATTTTCACAAACGTTTCGAGACTAAGTTTGTCTCATCATCAGTGTGTTATAATTTAAAATTTAAACTATGGAAACCTAAAATTAGCATTATGTGTATCCGTTACACGTCGTTCGATATACTGAGATATCGAACGGATAAACATAATGCTAATTTAGGTTTCCATATTTTAAATTTTAAATTATAACGCACTGATGATGAGACAAACCTAGTCTCGAAACGTTTGTGAAAATTATTATTATAAAATTAGTGCAAAAAAAGTGTTGTTGTTTTAATATTTTCCAAATTAATATCTATCATCCACTCAGAATACATTTGTTATATATATATATATATATATATATATATATATATATATATTTCTATAGCAACTGAGAATCGAAGCATTCTAGCTGGAAGTATTTTAATTATATATTCAAATATCCTCCACAACACCCATTTTTTCGAGACGAGATTTCACCCATCGAATTCAATCAGGCTTAAATTTAATTTAAAGCAACATAAAAATGCATTCAAGCACCTATTGTTCTTTACGAATAAAATCCTCGAGTAATATAATGCGACCCTTAAATGAAGCATCGGGTAGGTACGCCTATGTACAGTATACTCATATAATATAAGCCGGCGAGAGTAGATTTTCATTACGCAAGCGCACTGGCGGTCTTAATTATCAAGCGCCAATAATTAAAACGGGAGCCGCTTGGACCAATCGGTGTCCGCGGACACGCCCGAGCTCGGGGGAACTAACTCTCTGGGGTGAAACAAAGAAAGTCGTTACAGACGCTACACTTCCACGCCCGAGGAGATAAGGAATAGAAGGAACGAAAGCCACCCTTTACATACACGAAATAGAAGTAGTATTAGGAGAGGTCTCATGGTAGTAACCCCAATGTGGAGCTTATTTTTGTACAAACATTGTCAAAATAATGCACAGGAATAAAAGACAAAAATATATAAATTGTATTGATGATTGCTATTTGATTTTGAATATTACACATGAGACCAATTAACTTTAGATTTCTAATATTTAATGATTATATGTAACTGTATAGAATCTTCTATGTTTCAACTTGCCCCCAGATTTTGTTTCAGCAAACTCCAGATGTGATTTTTTACATTAATCCCGGAAACTATTTCAAGAACTTAGCAACTCCAAAAATTTTCATACACTGTCAAATATTCATAAATTTTAAGCATAAGCTTCATATATAAATTAAAATTTAGGACGTTTTACATGTCCAATCTTATTGAAAAAAGCCTATTACTACTTACCCCTATTAAGATAGCCTCTAGCTTCCCTTGTCAATATTAAGAAACACGTTTCTTTAGAGGTGCTAGAGGCTTGTTATAATAGTTTTTTTTTTAAATCATATATCTTGAGATCCACTGATTATGAGGCCGATTTTGCAGTAAAATAGACCAATGTTATGGCAAGGCTGTGTTTTGTAGCAATTTTCATACAAAGTGGTACTAAAAACTGTCAGTATTCTATGTAGTTGCTGTACAGTCAGGCGTTTTAGATAGAAAACCTAACCTAGAAAGGTTGAAAATGATGTTATCATAACTGCATCTTTGAGATTTAGCTTGATAACATATGAGTTGAGTTGCAGCTTATGTGTAAAACGCCTGATGGCACAGTAAACATAGACTTTGATAGTATTTAGTAGCATTTTATATAAAAACTAGAACGTAACATAGCCTTGCCATAACATTGGTCTATTTTACGGCAGAAGGGGCCCATATATTTTTACGAAATAAAGACGAATAGATGGTATAACCATTCTCTATCAAATCGAATAAAAATAATTCCATAATCATTCTTAATTATTTAACAATCAATCATGTTCTAGAAAAAGTGCTGTGTTACAACTTACCCTGCGTTTGGGACTAGTTGTAACATTTACCGAGGCAAGCAATAACGACAAAAAGCAATAATAATACCTCTGATATTTCATTCTTTGTTTAATTATAAGAAAATTTACATGTTACTAAGTAATTTTAAACTATTATTAATGGACATAAAAAATATAGTGTCTACTTTAACAAAATTTACATGTACCCAAATCTTACAAACTATAAATTCCACCTTATGATCTTCACTTGAGTCTGTTAGAATTCTTCTATATTACAACTAGCCCCCAGGTTTTATTTCAACTAACCCCAGATGTGATTTTTTTACATTAATCAAGTTAACTATTTAAATAATTTAGCAACCACAAAAATTGTTTTACACTATCAAAGAGTTGTTGATAAATTTTAAGCAAATTAAGCTATATAAAATTGGAAATTAGTTGAAAATAATAGCTCAATCCAAAATTTTATGATAATACAATTTTATATTACACGCCAAAAATAATGGACCGGCACAGTTCTGTATATTGCGTCGCGGGACTATGGTTATTATAATATTAAAAAAACGCTTTTTACATATCCAAACGAGATAAGAAAATATTTTAATATCGTTTAAGATCTTATTGAAAAACGCCTGTTACTGCTTACCTCTACCATAGCCTCTTATTCCTTTTGTCAAAATTAAAAAGTAATTAAATGCCTTTTTTTTGCTAAAATTAGTATTTGCGATATTCAAAAATGTTAAATATTGAGATCCTAAACGATCTTTATGAGAAAACTATGTATTTTTGAAAAAATCATAATCTAAATAGAATAGAATTGAAATAATAAACATTAAGATAAAATGCTGATATAATCTATAACATCATACATCTGCACTGAAAATAACTCGTGCAAATTTCAATCTTTTATGAAAAAATAGCTATTATTAAAAAACGTATAAACAATTAATTTCAAAATAATAATAAATTCTTACAAGAAATATTCCTGAATATACAATCTCCTGTTTAAGCAAATTAAAATTATTCATTCACAAATGTACGCATCAGACATAACGATTCAAGAAGTAGAACAAAATTCAACATTTACATGTTTTGCATTTGAATTTGTAATCAATTGTCTTGAGACGATTATCATTTTGATTTACGGATCCTGTCTGGAAAAACACATCAATATACATTTGGAACACTTGGTTAAAATAAAAGAATCATTAAAACTGTGCATTGGTCATTATACTAACAAAAATTAAATTAATTCTGATGTGGGGAATACAATAAATAATTTAGATTTTCTGATGAATAAAATCTGAAATCAGTTCAGAAAACATATCAAAGGAAATAGATTTATTTTTATAACCATAAAATTTTCGTATAAAATAAAACATTTATTTTATAGATAATTATGAAGATTTATGAAACATATGTACCTTAAGAATTAATCATGGTAATTAATTGCATTTGGTCTCTACAACACTTTAAGTTTGAAATAATCGTCTTGAAAGTTATATATATATATATATATATATATATATATACTTAAATTTTTTAAAACGTAAAATTATATTTCTAATAAGTTGTCGACTTATTGTAATTAAGGATTCCAAAAGACGATACGGCATGTGGGCCATGTATCACGACAACAGAAACAGATATTGGTAAATTAACAAGATTTATATCGAATATTTTTTATGCCACCAAATATTTAGAAACATAAATTAGGTTCAGACAAACGGTTATAGATACTTTTTTCTTGGTCGTGTCGCATGAATATTTCTGATAATACGAGAGGCGACGGTTCTAATTAGGAGTGAAATCTATTTTATTGTACAATAATAAAATTTATCATTTTATAAATTATAATTATATTATATTTATTATTTTTCATGGTACTAGTATACAAATTTTTATTATAATAATAATAAAAAAATGTTTTAACAATGATAATATTGATATTCAATAAAGTATTAGTAACTATAGCATTATACATTGCCCTTCTCAGCACATTACATTTATAATATAATATGCCTATATTAATTAATAGTAATAATGGATTTCATAACACAGTAGTCCTACATTTGCTAAATTTGTAATTCATAAACTTTGTTAATATTACTGGTTCAGTAGTTTTATATCTCAACCGAGAAATAAAGATTTCTGAAGTATAACTTCATCAAATTTTTTATGTATACAGTATAGTCTCTGATATAAAGAAATCTATAACAAGTCTAGTTAATAAAACTAGTAATAGGACAAGTTAAATAATTTTTTATATAGGTACGATTAAAACAAAACTTGTACTACTTATATTTTTATGTTTCAATACATTTCCAGAGAAAACAACTAGATGTGAATCAGTAAATTCTAAATCAAGTCGCAAAAAATCAGATTCACTAATTTTTTATAACAAATGCAGGACGAATATTTATGATTATTTAAATTACCATTAAATTACCAATAAATATTATACATAATAATAACTATTTAAGGATTTAGTAAAAATCGTTTTTTTAAGAATCGTATAAAAGAAAGTAGATCACATTAACTCTAGTAGATATTATCTAGCAACTAAACTAATGTCTCGGTTTAAATTCTATAGAAATAATTCTTGTTGTAATATATCTGACATGATTATAGAAAAAAATGCCATTAAAATGTTGCAACTATTTTGGGACAAAAATAGCTTCTAGAAAAAAAAAAACGGAACGCAAGGTGGAAATCCTGGGCTTTTCTGGCAAATCCTAGACCTATAGTCTTCTTTTGACAAGGCATTTGAATACTTTTGGATCATATTCTATTAAATAAAATTGATGAAACTAATAATTAATAATTGATGTTTTTGGAAAAATGACATCCAAACTTACAGTATTAAAAAACCAGCTCATAAAATACGCAGTTCTGATTGCTTTAATAGCAAAAATAATTATAAGCAAAAATTTACCTGAATTATATGAATTTTATAATCCAGGTGCATCTTATCTAGTGTGTCGCTGCCTCTTGGATTTCTGTGAATGATTCGAAGCGTTGATGTCCCTTCTGGCGCACAAAATCGGATGTGATTAATTATAATGGCGGAATTATTATAATCCACATTAATAATCGACGCCCACGACGGATAACTACTTTTTTCGTCCGGGCGCGATTAGAATATGCAAAACAGTTTTTCTTTTGTGTCGCCATGAATAATTCGGTATATGAAGATGTCTTTTTATAATATAATAAAGCTTGTTAGAATTCAGGCGCCTTTTTCTGGAATTCGTAGTCATGAATCACAAATGATGTAAGATGGAGCGTTTTATTGAACTTTAATATTTTAAAAGAATGTTCTTAAAGAAAATCCTATTAAAAGTTGTAAGAGATCCTACGAATTCCATTAATTTGATCATGATATTTATAAAGAACTGGACTTTGAATTCAAATGAAAGAGAATAAATTACTCCATGCTTTAATTTCATTCGTCGGTACTTTAAAATTCAAACTGTACGTGGTTTTCGAGAATAAAGAAGATGCCATTTGCATTTCACAGGCCTCGGCACTAAATAATTCTGCTCCGAGATATTGGCAATCGAATGACTAACTTAGTAATTATAATTTTCTTTTAAATTCAACGAAAACATACTGGAAAAATATTTTACTTAGTTTATAAAACTGAAATAAATTAAAATAGTAAAATCAGGACATTTTAAATCACCTGGTTTAAATTTTTAATATCAGAATAAAATGACGTATAATATAAAAATGATTTTTTTTGCTATGGGCTTGAATATTAACACGTTCGCGGACAATCAAAGTTTCAGCAAAGTACAAAAATTGGCATTTATTTTATTTTTATCCAAAAATTGATGAAACACCGTTTATAAGGGAAGTCAGTTTATTATATTTCCGGTGTTATACTATGAATGCTATGGTATCCACGTCAAACGTTACGCTTGTATTTTACGCAATGTGCTTGCCTGACTATGGTAAAAGATAAGATAATACGAAAATATCTATAGAATCAGTTAGTCATTACCTTGACAAATATAATAGTTATAAAAACGTAAGGTTATATAAAATAATATTCAACATAATTGACTTTGAAATTTGAATGCTATAGCATTCATGTCATTCTGCATCACAATGTAAATGAATGCGTCAGCATTCACGTCTGCTAACGTGTTAATACTCATATGATTTTGTCTAAGCCGAAATTATACGATTTGCATTTTATTTAAATATTAGAGCTTTACTGTGGATTAGCCCGTCTCGGGCAGCCTGATGTCAAGTAGTAGTGACATCGGTTTTTACTTAGAAATATAGATGGCAATATGTTTAAAGGAGCAAAAAGCCCAATACAAAAACTCATCAGTACAACATAAATTGTAATGAAAAACTAATCAAACAGAGATCCTTATTACAGCTTGTAGGACTTTCAAGTTCAGATCTCTGTTCGAAAAAATACAAAAAACTCTTTAAAAAAACAATAAATAAGAGTATGTAAGAAAATTCTGGTGAACAATTTACACCTGAATTTTACCAATTTTTCACTTAATAATTACAAATCTGTTAAAAAATTATTGATGATCAAAATTTTAGCAATTTCAAAAAATAAATTGATAACAAAATAAATCATGCATCTAATAAATTGAGAGAATTTGCTTTAAATAAGTTCGAAGACTTGTTATTATCATATTAACCCTTAAAAAATTTATTTTAACATTGTGCTGAAGAAAGTTGAAAATTTTAAGATTAGGCTTTAATTATGCTAATGCAATGTCAATTAGTGGAAAAGATAGTACTACATCAAAGTTTACCTATTTTTTGCATAATAGTGTTATTTAGTGCTAAAATAGAGACTCTATTTTTGCTCCATTTTTTTCAAGATTATAATTTTCCATCATAATCTCCATTTAATGAGCTCACAAAGCGGTTTTCTTGGTATCATAATTAACATTAGTTTATTGAAGGTATCATAATTAAGTAGAAAAAAAGTACAAATGAATAGTATAGATGTTGATTTTTTTATAGATCTCAACAAGTGGTATATTATTTGTTAATTTTTTTTCAATTCTTCAATTTTTCAATGCAAATTTTTACCAGTTTTTAACATTTTCTTCTAAACGGTAAAAGATACAAAAAAACTTTGTTCGGACGAAAGATGTACAATAAAACTAACTAATAAAATGATATATAAAACATAAAGTGTATTCACATAATTTTCTCGAGATTTTTCAGTTTTTCATGAATTTTACATGGGACTAAGAATTTTATCTTTCTAACGATGTATATTGAGAACTTACATCGACTTTAAGGTTCACTGGTACCAGTTTTAATCCATCCATTATAAATTAGAAATAAAATGGTCATAGGTGTATATCACAATGTTATAGTTTATTTTCTTATTATACATTAAACATGGTCATGCACTTATAGAAGCAACGATTATCTTCGATTCGAATGGACACGCAAAGCATAGTGTAATAATAACAATAACTAAAATATAATAAACAAAAAAAATGATTTAAAAGAACGACCGTGTCGGCATTGAAATGTGCCAATAAATTACAAACCTTACAATACCGACGTCACACGGAATATTTAAACAGATAAATCGCTGAGCCAAGCTGATCTTGTGAAACAATGTAGTAAGGCATTGGAGAGATAAAGTTATTTGATTTATAATTAATTTTTTTAATAATTTTAAAATTATTATGTTAACATTTTTATTATTTGTCTATGCGACGTCAAAATAGAGTTCAAATGAGTGATAAATGCTTCCGAAATCATCGACGAAAGTTTGTATCCGCTCATACATACATCAGACACAAATATGTACATTCATTTTTTCTAATATATGCCAAAATGTTCAGAACGTTTTAAAACAGTTTTGAAGGTTTTGCTAATTTGATGAAACAATGTAGTAGGCACTGAAGATATAAAGTTATTCAATTTATAATTTTTTTAATTTTTAAAGTAAAACTTCTTTAGGCGCGACATGGGTGTAAATCCGTGCAAATGCAACGGAAGTGAGTTACGGCAAGGTCGAGTGCCAATGATTCGTCATTCGCTCTCGATGATAACATTTCTATACGGGTCGATTATAATTGGTCGTATTTGTGCGAGGCTTCTTGGTATTACTTTATACGTGCGTACGTCACCGAAATCGTGAAGCATATTGTTCATTTATTGGTGTTTCATGTCATTACATTTTAAGGTTATATATTAGTACAAATCTTGAGTTAATAAAAAATGTCTGAATAGGAAGAAGATAGTGCAAATAATAATGCTAAAAAAAGCAATCAATGATTGTATGTTAATTTTAATTACATGAAGTTCTTTAAACACAACCATTTAACTTTCATTTACAATTAAATTATATTTTATAAATAGTAAATTTCTTCGATATCTCAAACGTCTCACTATTTTTGTCATAAACAGGTTATTGAATGTTTTTTAAGTTTTAGTAAAAGACTTAACTTGATCATAAAAGTAACTATTCAATTTAACTGCCTTATGATTGCGGATTATAGTTATATCAAAAGTTTAGTATTGGCTATAAATATTGAGATGCACGTGCATGTCTGGGAAAAGCTATCTATTTTAAAATCTAGATTTGAAATTTATCTTACTTGATAATAAAACGTTCACTAACTTAATATTTAACCGATCATTTAACATTTAAACGTTCACTTATTTAATATTTTTCTGTTAATGAATGTAATCAAATTTTAGACGGGTATTAAGAAAATGAATATTAAATATAATAAAAGCTCAAATTCATAAGTATGAATATATAAATTAGTATCATTTTTTTTCATATTTGAGTAATAAACTCGAAATATTATTTAGTTGCAAAAATATAGTTTAGTCAAACCTAAAAATTACTTCTAAACTAGTTATAAATTAATTTTACAGTTGATAAAGGTTATTGATACATATTAAAAATTTAATTTAATAAATATGTTTTATAGTATGTGAATGATATAAATATTTTATTTAAACATTCAATGTTCAAATTTTGAATTTTAGAAACTTGGTATTTTCATTATAAATTTTCACAACATTTAAGAACTGAATTTAAGTAATTATACTTGAATATTAAGTTTGTTTCTGTTCATAATTAAGTATTATTGTAATCTTATGTAATTTTTTTTGGAACTTTATTCCATTATCCATTTTTTATTTAAAGTTTTAATAATTTCCATTAAATCATTTCTAAAAAAATTTTCAAGAAAAAATCAGAAATAATCTACAAATATTTACAATTTCATATTTTGAATTTTATCACCATATAATTTAAATATTTTACTCATTTTATGGTCTCAATTGTAGAGGTACGCGCCGAAAGGATATAAGAGCGTCATATCTTGATATCAAGCGGTAATCACAATTGTCATCAATCAATCAGTAGTATGATCAAACTTTAGCAGAAATATTGAGATTACAATATTAAATAGAATGAAAAAATAATAATATTGTAGGTGGATAAAAGCTCTAGTGATGTCAATAAAATAGCTAAATAATTTACTATTAAAGTAAAATATTATTGTAAGTCATTGTACGTATAAAACAATTTATCTTATTACTGAAAAAAACAGTATATTTTATCCAGCGTTCAATGGAAATAAGACAAATTTTCACTGTCGAGAGTCATTATCAATGCGCAAATCATTTTAATTGGATCAAACTTCTGATAAAATTACAAATTGTCTTTTCAATCGACCGACAGCAACGAAACATCTCAGAAATGTTATTGTTGAGTGAGTAGAAAGGAACGATACACAATTACATGTTGGTGAAAGAGATGTCAATATAGAGATGACAAATATAAAGAAATGTAATATCGATTTGAGAAAACGATTTTGACTGTGAATGCTGATCGTAGTGGTATTCCAATTTGACTATGTTCATAATATTAATTGAGACTGGCATGCATATTTATTTGGTTGAGAGTAAAACCTTCTGCATTGCTAACAAAGGTTTACAATTCAAATTCTACGCAACACAACCTGATACCAAGAGGTGTGTTTTCTATTTTTACTTCACAATATAGATCAAAATATGTTTCATCAAAAAAGGCATACTTTGAAATTTTTCGTAGGCTATGTTTAATTAAAACCAATTCCTAGTGATTTTCAATTAAAACCAATTTAAACCGAGCAAAACTATATTTGATATTCAGATTTTTAGCTACATATTACATGTATTGATAGTACACAGGTAAAACCTACCTGTTCGTTATGTATCCCGAACCAAATAAGACCATGTTTAGTTAGTATTGGGGTGTTCGTGTAATTATTTAAATTGACAACACGTGTTTCATATAAATATTATAGACACACAGATGTTGATATACGACATGGTCAATTCAAGAACTTGTACGAGCAAAAATTCAAGAACTCCTTTCTTTCTTTCTTCACATATTTCGTTTCTCTAACATCGAAAATTATTTCTCAGCTCTATTTCGAAGTGTGTTTTTAAGAATTAAACATTGCTTCGATTGTTATGCTAATGAGCTACAAAGGTGATCTCTTCAAAGTTTAACTTTGGATAATGGATCGACGATTCCATTGATCTTAAACGAAACAAAAAGCCGATACTCTTACGAACAAACGAAAACTCGCGCACGTGTGTGCATCCATTACAACTGACAAGTATTTATCATAGGTTACATATTCTAAATAATCATATTCATAAATGATTTTTTTTTTCGTGTGTCGGTTATGTTAAACGGCTAATTGTACCTACAAATTCAATATACACTTTTGGAGACTAACGAGGAAAAACGTAGTGAACTCCATAAAGTTTAACTCATTTACATGCAAATAGTAAATTAGTAATCTATTATTATAATTGCACAATATTATTATTTTCTGGTATTATAAATAATATGTAATGCAATCGTATCATTTAGTATCAAACACGATGTATCCAGATAATTAGGAAATTCTATAAAATAACACAATAAACCAAAAATATTAATAATAGTAACCAATTAACCATCAATTGCAATACAGCATTTTTTTATAAAATTACCCTTTTTTACAAAAAATCTGAAATGACAATAAAATTGAATTTATAAAGCAAACGATACTATGTGACAAATTAAGTTATTTTTACTCTGATTTTATACAGGGTGTCCCAGAACCTAACTACAAGCCGAAATATAGGATAGTATTGGTCTGAAAACGTCATAATTTTCAAACTACGTAAGATTTTTTTCAGGACAGTTGAGTTCAATATTATCATCCAACTTTGGCTTGACGTTGAGTTCCGGGACATCGTGTATAATATATTAATTCTTTTGCTATAGGCTTTGCACTGATGATATCCAGTGTTCTATTTATTCAAGATTTATCACTCTGACTATAACTTTTAGAATTCTAATTGTAGGATCGCTGTTCCGTATAGCAGTGTCACTCCTGCGGGAAACACTTCCGTAGTAAAAAACATTAAACATTAAGCATGAAATCATTATTTATGGTATTTGATATGAAAAATACAGTACAGCAGTAATAAACTCAATGTATCCAAATATTTTCCATGAATAACAAAAATTACGCATTTCAAAAACTTCGAATTAAATCAATAGTTAATAGAAATATAATTTATGCTACCCGAAGTTATTAAAAATTTATAATCCCAAGGATTTTCAAAATAATTCAAAATTATTGAAGATGAATATTATCAATGAAAATAAAGTGAAAAACAAACGCTATCTATTGCTTTTATCAATTACAAATATCTTACCAACTAGTTTATATTCAAAATGATTTTTTATTCCTTTAATCTACTTTCGATTAAAATTGCGTTATAAAACCTTGCATTTTTGAACAAAATACTTTATTCCTCAATTCTATAATTAGTTTAATTTTTTAGGGCTAAATGTGAATTTTGGCGGCCCTTTGAAAATGAGTCCCCAGATGCAAGCCCTGTCTGCTAGTTCCAAAATCTACTATTGTAAATAGGTACATATAAATTAATAATTATTTAATTTTTCATATTCAATTATACGTATTATCCTAATCTTAAATAGGCCACACAAAAAGTGCAAAATTATTTTGAACGACTGTACCGTCACGTGTGTCGGTTTAACAAAACAGCAGTTTTGTTTTCGAAAATTTTCAGATGCCCTTTTGTGTAAAAATCGAAAACTTAAAAAAAACTAAAAGAAATAATAACGCATCGCTCGCATAGCAAAGAAACAATAAAATGGTCCAGGTGCTATTTTTGTATTTATTTTATGATACATGTATGCCATATATGTGTTTATATGTATTTCAATACATTGACAATTATCTTAGGATTACTTTTAAGATCCTATTCGAAAAACGAGATGAATGGAATTCTTAAATACCTGAGTCTTAAGAATCCATTGTTTAAAAAACTGTTTACCTGAACGAAATCTTGCCGGAGGGCAATACGCACCCAAGCTGTATGCATTATTTCTAAATATATGTATATTTATTAATGCGTAGGCGTACATATATGTGCATAATTTTTAGATGAATTATGTGTTTGTATTCGGAATGTTTAACACATTTTTCTAATTCTAATTTATACCGATATACAAAATATGAACATCGAATTTACATACATGTTTCCAAATCTATAATTCATTTGAAAAAATTAGATTTAATAATATGCAAACTGAAAAAATGTTATTTTTTAAATTTTATTTCTTTAAATAAAGTTTTATCACAAACATGTATTCTTAGTACTAACTTTTTATATATTATAGTCTTAAATTAAATTTTAATTCGGATTGCAATTACACACACTTGTCCATATTAGGAGATCTCCTTATTGAAGACGATCTTCAAGAAATTACAGAATTAATAATAAAAATTAATAGAAAAAAAAAAACTAGTAGTGCATGGCATTGAGCTTTAAGGAAAATTGCTGCAACTCCCATTTAGTAAATAGACCTACGCAAAATAAAAGCATGAATCATCAATAAAAAAATATCACTGAGTAATAATAATTGTGGTAAATATTTTAAAATAATTACTATAAATACGTTAAACTTCATCAACATATTTTATATAATAAATATAATATGAGTGCTTATATTTGGGCTTTTGTCTATTGTTTGTCTACAAAAACAAAAACATAAAATAAATAAAATCAAATCATTTCTTTGCATCGCCAAGCGTTTGAATCACTCTAATCGGATGTGCCGGACTTTTAAAAACTGCTATTCATTGCACTTTTTGCTCCGAATCTCTGAAAACGCTAAACCATCATTCGCAAAAATGTAATCAATCAATACAAATCGAATGCTTTTTGAATCACTCTAATCGGATGTGCCGTTCTTTCAACAACTAGTTGTTTTGGCACTTTTTGTTCTATATCTCCGGAACGGCTGGACCTGCCTTTGCCAAAAACTAATCAGCACATCTTTCCTTCAATACGAATCGAATGTTATTTTAATCATTCAAATCGGTTGATCTGTGCTCCCGAAAACGTCGACAAAAAATGTGTCCAAACATACAAACATGAACACACACACACCCCACACGTACACCCATTTTATGTAAGGTATGCTAAAGTGTTCAAAAATCTTTGAAACATGAAGATATGCAGAAATTTTCATTTTAGATATTTGGACAATTACTATAACTTATCTTAAGCAAAGTTGAAAATACTAGAACAATTAAATCTATCAAAGGGGCGTCCATTAATCACGTGATGTTTTTAGGGGAAGGGGGAGGATTTTGACAAAAAATCACAAAATATCACGTGGAGGAGAAAGGGGTATAGTAAGATAACACGTGTAATTATTTTTTGCCCGTATATAAAAATACACGTTATGTTTGGTGGGGGAGGGGGGTAATTTTTAATATTACTACGTATCACCAAGGAGCAAGGGGGGTCCATAAATCGTAAAAAAAGCGATCACGTGATTAATGGACACGTGATAATGGGCCCCATAAGATAAATATTACAATCACATCAAATGATAATTGCAAAATATGATCCGCCCAGAAGACAATATTGAGGACATATTGATATCCAGTACGAAGAAATATTTTTATGTGACGTTATGATTTTTCTTTTATTACTATGACCATTTTTTTTCACATCTTCAGATTTTATTTTATATTTTCATTCGTTTCAAATATCAAAACCGTTAACCAACAATTAAAATCGTAACTCATTTCCATCGGCAATTATTTTAAAATTATTTTAAAATGTTCCACACCTAATACTGATAGAATTGGCATAGGAAGCGCAAAAAATCACCTGGTATTTGCTAACTTTACTTTTGCCTTGGTATTCCGATCTTGACTTGACTTATCCCAGGCGCCCGAACGTCTAGTAACAACTTTGCTGACACGCACACACGGAGATAAAGATGCTCGAGCGAACTCATATGCGAATACCTTTATAAATGATATACGGATATATATATATATATATATATATATATATATATATATATATAATTGCCATATATGACGTAAATAGTTTTGTTCTGCGTTTGTGTTGATGCAAGATGCAATATTTTTCTCATCGCGCAGCGTTAGCGGGTGATTGAACTTAGAACCAACAACTTATTATTATTACTGACTCATAAATACAGAGACGTAGAGAATGCACGGACACACAATAGATCTGAATATATTATATTGAAGGATTCAATTCTTAATGCTATCGACAATTATAGGATAAATTATGTGTACCCTTAAAAATTTTAGTTGAGCTACCCTCTGTGTAATTTGTACATCCTTGGAATTACTATGAAAAGAAAGCGCTGCGTAGAATTATTGGATTTCTATAGAATAAAGGATAATGATTTAAGATAACAACAACCTTACTTTACCTATTGAACAAACTTTTTTACTTTTCAATCAAATTAAGTTTTTATTCTTATTTATTCAATCAAGAGTACATTAAAACAAAAATAATTAAAATTTATCATTATATCTACTGAAGATACTTTAAATTTAACCAGTTGTATCAGAAATTAACAAATCTACATCTACATCATTGAACTACATGAAAAAAGCGCTGCATATAATTACTGGATTTTAATACAAACTAGTGAGGTGCATGGCATCGTGCCTTAAGGCAAATTGCTGGAACTTTCCGTACCTTAATTAGAAACCAAAAATAATTTACACAAAATGTGTACACATTATTAAAATCTCTATAAAATATCTGATAATTTGAAGTACATATGTCCAATAAACATTTTCGACCGCCAAATGACATTTTTTTAACTTATTTTTATTGAGAGTTTATAACCGCTAGACCTGCCTTCCCAAAAATTTAATCAGTTCTTCATCTTGTCAATGCAAGTAAAATGTTTTTTGAATTAAATCGGACGCTTCGTTCTCTTAAAAACTGAGTTACCGTTTTTGGATTTTTTCCCCCGTATCTTTAGAACGGTTAGACCTGTCTCCGCCAAAAACTAATCAGCACGTCTCCCTATCAATACGAATCGAATGTTTTTTAAATTATTCAAATTGGTTGATCGGTGTGCCCGAAATCGTCGACGAAAATTTGTATCCGCACACACACACATACACCCACACTTACACACATACACACACAAAGAAAAAATATCATTATATTCACTTGAAATTTTTAAATTAAAACCCGGTTGTATTAGATTTAAACAATAATATTAGTAAACATTTTATAAAAAAATATTTTGCTGTAACAAATAAGTAGAGCACATTATTATTTTTTTTTATGAAACTAGCAGTAAGTAATAACGAGTATAAACCAGCCATACAAATAGATAAAAATTTAAATTAAGTAAATTTAATAGAAACGTTAAAAAAAACTCCATATTTCCTATATCTCAAAGCATAAATTTCTGTTTCATAATTTAAGGATCAAATTTGATCGGAAGTTTGAATTTTGAATAAAAAGTTATTAGAAATTGAAAGATAAACGTTTAATAGAGATTCTGATTTTGGTTAGAGCTTCCATTTATTTAATATTTTGACGAGTTAGGGTTAAGAAGTCTTTTTTAGGAGGCGATGCTGCTATGAATAATTTTAGCATCACTTTCCCAATGTGGAGAAATCACCCCAGCATCCTAACTAGATCCACCTGGAATTACCCGAGGCGGTCAGAAGCAACAATACCAATTGTTGTCACAATATATATTACTTACGTTACCTGTACTAATATGATAGAGTCAATTACGCAAGAAGCACCATTCAGACAATTTTTAATATTTTTGCACCTCCATGGAAAATATATACACACAATCATACATAATACAGACACACTGTCATATTTCCTGGCTTAGTGTTAGTACAACACTTTGTATGGTGTTTTAATGATGTTGGCACTTGATTATTTCCAATAAAATAAATAAAACACAATGACGCAAGAAGTGAAGCAAATCTCGCGCTAAGGAAAGAGAACGACTCCGAGCATTCGCAACATATGAAAAAATATCATTGCAACTTTCACACACATGCATGAAAGTAATAAAACATAAACCAGGAGAAAAACATTCTTATGGATAAAAACAATGTCGAACTCATTCATTGGGGATTCTTTTGTTTTTAAATTAATACAACAAAGATTCATCAATTTAAGAACTCTTCCTAGTTTTAAATTTTTTGCATCGTTTGCAGAAGAAAAACATTCATATGGATAAAAACAATGTCGAACTCATTCATTGGAGATTCTTTTATTTTTAAATTATATTCAATAAAGATTCGTCAACTTGAGAACTCTTACTAGTTTTAAATTTATTGCTTTGTTTGCTGTTGGTCAGTGCATAAAAATTTGATCCTAGCTAAATCAAAATTATTGATGTAATGGCATGGGGTTGGACTCCAAAGTACATACTTTACAAGACTTTAACTAATTATACTGTCTAAACCAAATGAACTACATCACAACAAAAAAAACACATACCAAATTAAAAACGCTCGAACTGTGTTCAGTAAAATTTCCATTCAATTCCTAATTATAAAAATGTGTCTTTTAGCTATTTTTCGACAATGTCATCTGCTCCTGTTTGCCCGGCGTAGAAAATGGCAGCCAGAGGGCAAATAAATCATCACATCTCATTTTAAATTTCAACGAGATTTTATATAAAATTAGCTACATCATTTAGCTAATACGCAACATAAATTTCATGGGCACATTTTTTACAAAAATCACACTGTATATAACCTTGATCTGGTACTCTGTCAAATATATTCATCGGCAAAGTTCGAATAATTATTAATTTAATTTATTTCTCATAAAATTGCTTTAGTTAACGTAATTTTATTGTTTGCGCCTCTGCTACATTAAATGGCTCTGTTGGTCCTTTTTACCCCGCTCTGATGTTTCTGCTTTTATACAAATTATATAGTAAAACGTTGAATCTAATGTAGAATTACCAATGCATCTTATAAAATAATTAAATAACGTATACTCAAATTTTTTATCAAAGTCTCGTAAACTAAACAACAGTGCTCACGACCAAAAAAACTAACAACGAAAAAAAATACCTTTGTTATATATTTTCAAACATTGCTGTTTATATCCTGATAGCGATGTTGTAAGAATCAAGATGATGGCTGATTACACATCTTTTTCCTTCTACTCTTAAATATAGTTGTTAAAAAATTCCTAACTTTACTTGTTTTTGAGATATTGGTGGTGAATCTTTCACATGCAGACCTTTAAGCCCCTCTTTACCCTAATATACTTTATTTGGAAAATATTTGTATTCAGATTCTAATATTGTTTTATATCTAGTAAATTCCCTTTACCAATGTGCTCATTTGCCACATTCTTAAGAATTCCATACTCTACATTTGTTAAATTTTATTTATTGGCAGTTTATGAAAGCTAAGTCTTGCTTTACAGTAGACAAAGTGATTTGAAAAATTGGTTCCAAAATAGTGAAAATTTACTAAAAATTCAACAACATCTTCAGTTCTAAATGATCTTATGAACCCAGCATGAAGTATGTTCTCAGAACGACAACTGCAGACACTATGACGCCGTGCATTACCTCGGCTCGGCAGTACAGCAATAAATTACTCTTACGCTTATAACATATTTGAAAAAATAAATAAAGTAAAAAAAATACTTGCTGTTTAGTTATCTGTGAGAAAATATTATTATATTCTTCTGTTACTATTTTTGTTCAAACAAATCTTTGCTTTGTGGAATGATTTTTTATTATATCGACCATTGAGGGAAACAAATATTTAATACAAAGAAAATTTAAATATTTTATTATGATACTAATTATTCCTGTAATTTAATTTTAACGTTATATAATTTTAACCATACCGTTTCTAATATCTAACAAAGTTCTTAATTTCTAGCTACAACTTAAAGGTATTGAATTATATGGCCTAGTTCATAGAGAATGAAAGTCATATTACATTGACTCCAGAAAAATTATAGAAAGTGGTAACACTGTTTAAAAGAAATCTAATTTTTATTGATTTATTTTTATTAAAGTTAGGTATATAGATCATTATTTTAAAATTAAATGACAGGCTTTCCATTACAGTAAATTCTACATAAATCTCAAGTTCATCAACATTGAAAATCAATATTTATATTTGTAACTTTCAGATCAAAAAGTTTGTTTTCGCTAAAAAGTCATTTTGGTAATTTTTGCTTACTCGATGTTCAAATAATTAAAGTTATTCTAAATCGTTTAATTGCCAAAATTTGAGATTTCATCGACTTTTTATCTAAAAACGGCTGAACCAATTTTAAAAATTAATTCGAATTGAAGTAAAGTCATTCAAATTAATGAGGAAACGCGTTTATTAGTTTTGTAATACGATAGCAGAAGTTTCTTTATTAAGTGTTAATTTTCAACCACGTTTTAGCCAAATTTTTATATTCAAAAATTAATAAAAAATAATATGTGTAAAAAAATTTTGAAACAGATCTGCCAGGCAGTTTCTATGTAATTAATTGATGAAAACACTTTTGTGACAATTTTGATGAAATTATTTATGATGGCAGAGTTCATGGTTTTAACAAACATCTCAAAACATTATAGTGCTAGGATAAATGATTAAATTATAAAATAAAATGTTTTTTGAATTATTCAAATCGGATGCTCCGTTCTCTCAAAAACTAAATTGCGATTGTTGGTCCTTTTTGTCCCGCATTTTCAAAACGGCTAAACCTAACTTAGCCAAAAACTAATCAGCACATCTCCTTATCAATACGAATCGAATGTTTTTTGAATTACTTAGATCGGTTGATCCGTGTTCCCGAAATCGTCGACTAAATCTTGTATCCGCACACACACACAGAAACTTGTATCCGCCAAAATGTTTAGTAAAAATTTTCATTTTCGATGTTATTGCAATTACTATAACTTACCCTACGGAAAGTTAAAAATAAAATTATCAAAGTTCGAAAATTCATCAAAAAATTGAAACATAAGTAAATTTCAATTCTTATTGATTATGCATATATAGAAGTTTTTGCTACATGCCTTAAGGCAAGATGCCACTTACACCTAGTTTATTTTTATTTATTTTTAATAAAAAAATATTATTAATTATTTCTATTAATAAACTTTAATATTATGTTCCAATATTACAACAAAAAGTTTTCAATCACTTAAACGTAAAGTTCTACATTATTACGAATGAGTAAGCAGTTTGAAGCATGTCTTACTCTCTAAATTTCAAGATATAAATTATTTTTAAACTCGCAAGAAAATAAATCAGCGTAAAAATAATGAACAATGCTATTATATCGGCAAGAATAGGATTTCTGTCGAAGCCAAAATTGAATTTTCAGTTTTCATTATTTTGTAAGGAACATAACGCACAGGATGTTGGCCTATTGTTGCAGACTGCACACATTCGGGAGTATTATTGTTATTAGCTGACTAGTTAGGATACCTGAGTTTTTCAGGCAAAAAAACGGGTCACGTTCATTTACAAAAAAGGTGTTTTCGAGCGATGCATCATGCATTACAACGGTGCGCGATAAATTAATAGAAAAAACTTTTAGGTGCTTATATTTCATTAGAATTGTAAAAGTTTGAGTAATAAAGTTTATTTTATATGTTTAAGTTGAAATTTTATTACGATATAAAACTTGAATCGGGGTTTGAATTAATATTTTTTTAATTGCACAGGTGCGTGGGATAAAATTTGCTAACATATGTATATATATATATATATATATATTTATATATATAAATATTAATAATATATACAAGTGTTTCCAAAATGATGAAAAAAATTCTCTGAAAATTTTAACTCCTAATATTAATTTTAAGATAGTCCGCACTGCAACCAAAATTTCTTGATTTTTCTTCCTAAGTAAATACTATTTTTATAAAGTATATCATTTTTTTGTTAAATAAAATCGTATTCTCAAAATTTTGATTCACTTGTCGCTAAGCTTTAAAATTCTCAAAAACAAATGGAATTTACCCATATGATATCCATAAGAATCTTTGCTTGGAGTGCGGACTATCTTAACAAGGATATTTTCGAATTTCTTTGCTCCCAAGGGCGCCAATGCTTCCAAATTAATAAAAAATGAATCTGTAATAGTATTAGCTCTTAATATAAACATTTAGATAGAGCGCACGTCAATTAAAAGTTTATATTTGCTATTAACATACGTCATTAAGTAAATTCTCGCGCCATTTGTATAGTATTTGTAAACTCAAGTATTATAACACATAAGAATATTTATGAACCACTTAACCTCTAATTAAATCCATTTAAAATTTTTATACAGGCCAAAATTTACACCGTCCTGCCACAAACGACTGTTTCGTAATAGTCACCTACAAAATTTCACTTTTATTATATTCTATCTATACGATCTTTTTTATATATTCTGCACTATCTTGCATACATGTTCTATAATATATTTTTTATTTATATCCTATTTTATCCTAATGATATTCTAACTGATTTTTTTATCCTTCTTTTTCTTCTAAATCTGATCTTCTTCAATTATATTCTATTTGTTTTTTTTCTTACTTCTATTTTGTTTGTTCAAATTCAACTCCATTTAATACTAATCTTCTCCAATTCTAATCTTTTCTTGCTTGATTTTACTTCTAATATTATTCAAATTCAATACAACAATTCTTATTAAATTTCTAATTTTAAATTAAATATTTTTAGTAGATATTTTATACATTGTAGTAATCAAATAGATCTTCATCCAACTTTCAGTTAATGCAAGTTTTTCACCGAATTTAAATTTAAATTTAAATTCATTTCAGATTTTCTAGAGCTTATAAAAGGACTCAATTTTAAGGGTCGTCCACACCAAACACTTTTCTTTAAATTTTGGGACCAATTTTTCTAACTATGATTTTTGATAAACTATATCTAAATTTTTAATGATTTTTTTATTATAATTAGATGACAAGAATAGGTCAAGTTTAGATGCAATGTGAGAAACTCATATGCGGTATATCTTATAAAAAGCAAAAATTGTTTGAACCTTGTTAATAAATTTCATAGTCATGTTAACGATTCAGTAGAATAAACATGCAACCATTAATGCAGTGCCAAGATCGAATTCCATTTAAGCACAAACACAAATAAAAACACATTTCAGTAGGAAATAACTATGGTACAATAGAACAAAAATGTGTCACCCCATGTCGTATTTGATGAAAAAGCTTCGTTTACGCTTTTTTGATTAATTATTGTGTACTTTTCGAAATATTCTTTGCCGGGCAACAATGGGCCTCACCTCGTCTCAAACACCGGGCCAACAGAAATAATAATCAAAATCACCGTGAATTCTCAATGAATTTCTGACGAATAATAATAATAGTGTATTTTTTTCGGCGTTTTTATGTATACTATGGTACTGCGTGCGTATCTTGCATTTATTTTGTTTGTCACTAATGGTTTTTTGTGGGACGATGATCGATATGGCTCGTGTGACACCATAATTAGTCTTAGATTCTGATTTTGAATAATTATTGTTCGACGTGAATTCGCACAAAATTCAAACGGAACGTATTTGTACAAATTCTATGTGTTTGTAAATTACATTAATCTTTGTATTTATAGAGATGAGTTTTAATTTTATTTAGATACAAATTCGAAACATAATGTCCAATGTATAGAATTAGACCTTGCTGAAATAAAAATCGTGAATTGTAAATAATTATAATTCTATTGCAAATATATTTTTACTAAAAGCTTTAGCAATAATAAATTTTAGAACCAGTAGTTTTACTTTATCGCCATTATATTTACCCTCAGATTAGCCAACAACAAAAGCACCATCATTACTACCAACAAACCGATTTAATGTTTTGTCACTAAATTGCGTCGTTAGTCAATTATCGACAGATGTGTGTGTCCGGGGGTATGTTTTCGGTTATTAGTACAAATATGTATTTTTAGTTGCCTTTTATATATCCACAATAAGAAGAATTATACAATATTTAATATTTTGTGTACATATTAGATATTGAATATAGAAACCCACTGAGCAAATAAAATATCGTCAATTTTGCCATCGTTTTGCTGCATTCTTATATTTATCTAATTGTATCTGGAATCACAACAGATTCTTTGCTTAATCTTATTTGAATGGTATAACACAAATGATATTGATTAACTTTCTATATTAAAAAATATATTTATACTAGTTTACCAATTAATATAATGTTTTTTTTATTAAATTGTCTACTCGCACCTAAATTTATCATTAATAACTAGCAATATTCTTGTTGGAATGCGCAGATCATGATGAGCTGATTTTGGTGCGAATTATACGTTTAAATAAATGTTTCCAGAAAGTTCGTGAATGTAATTTTAAATCTCAATGCTTTGATTGGTTAAGAAACTTACCCAAGTTTATATCTCTATATTCTATGCCTGATTAATTTTGAATTTCCATAGATTAACTATCAATTATTATTAGTATTAATATCTATTATAAATTCTGAAACGTACCGTAGACTTTTAGAATTATTTGTTATAATATTTTTAATAATAAACATAGTTTTCATTGTTTTTATTTATATTATGAATATGAGGTGATTTAAACTCTAACTCGATTCAGAGAAAAATAGTGTAAGAGGATTTTCCTTACTATTTCACAACGCAGTGCCTAAAATGGTCTATTTTCAATTGGAAACATATTTTTCATCACAATGAAAATTGATATCACTACTGCATGTTATCGGCTTATCTAAAGGGGAGTTTAGAACTCACGACCTTGTTCACACAAGGAAGTGCGCTTAACCGTTACGTCATGAAACACCATATTATAAATATAAGAAATTTTAAGTTAAAACTATTTTAAAAGTATAAAAATGCCATGTAAAATAAATGATATAAGTAATAGATTTTACAAAACATATTACTTAAATTTAAATTGTTCTACTTTCTTTTTCTAAATCAACTTTTTTCAACATTCACATTTTTTATTGTAAATGAACAATTATTCACACTAATTTGATCATTTGATATAAAACCTTAAGGCAAATTGCATAAACTTTCCGATACGTGAACTATTTGAATTTTCTGATACGTGAAATATTTGAATTTTTATGTTAGCCATTTGTTCGTCAAATTATTATTCTATTTTCAATCAAATGAAAAATTAGTATTCTTCCAGAACTAACTTTAGAAGTATCAATTACGTATCGGTACTTGGCTGTATCATGGTGTTGATGGATCGATATATTAATAATTATAATCCGAATTATACTAAACGGGCTATTAGCCCAAAAGTTTGGATTAGAATAATTTAAAGCACGAATTACACGGTCGTTGTCGAAAATCATTGCAAATGAAAATTTTGTAGTGCATCGTTAAGGCTAATTATAGTCATAAACAATGACTATTATAGCAGAGAAAACAAGGGATGCCGTAAATTACGATATTAAATGAACGGTTTGTCAGACGGCGTACAAGTTCGTTTGGTCTGAAAAGTTTTTCGGGTGCTACAGCTCTTCTATGGCTTTTAGACATGCGATTTCAGTTTTCGGGAATTCCTAGAAACGATTTTTAGACCAATAAAAAAAAATAAATGTACGCATCGCGTATCCTGTTGAAGTGAAATTATGCCAAGTACGTCTTGGTACCAAACGTGTAGACGGTATTAAATAGGATATTTATAATACGCAAGGACTTGTCTTTTCATTGATAAATCAACAAAATTATATAGATTATAAAAATGACGATATTCAAGTCCTGAAGTGGCGGTTCGAAAAAGTTCGGTAATAAGAGTTGAAGCGCCCAATTTCTCGCACATAATAGACCTATTTATAAAACTGCTTGTTATATTAAAAGTCTATTGACTTTAGCTAAAATACTGACGGAGACGTTCGTTTATAGTTTGATAGATGTAAACGATTCGGTGAAAATAAAGGGTGTTTCGACGTTATTTTCTGTGTCAAAGGGTTATAGAACACGACTAAAAATGTTAGACTCTGAAAATATACTTATGACATGACTGCTGATTAGTTGCATGAACTCACAACGTATATTTTTAATTTGAATACTCCCTATTATTTACCCATTAAAAACTGCTTGGTAAACGTTTGTTGCTTTAAAAGGTGGCCAAGAATATGTTAGCAGTCAAGTGCCATAATTACATTCATTAATAATTTTTCAAATATTATAAGAGTTAGGCACTAGGTTAGGATATTCTTACATCGTGTCATTATATTATAATAATTATTGCACTTTTTTATTATTAAAAGTCTCCATGCGTTGGTTTTTAAAAAGCCATCATAGATTCTTTAAATCCAACGGTTTTTAAAATTTATTCATAAAATTTATATTTTGAATTAGTTGAATCATGTAGCTATTATTTCGTAAAATCTCTTTTAAATTAAAAATAAGGCATTGTAAGTAAAAAAGACCAGGCGATAAATTTTTCACAAACATTTTTTTTTGACGATGATGCTAATTAGCTAGGAGTTTTGCTGAACGTGGTCAGATAGTTGTTTTTGATAAGTGTTATTTGCTTTGATATAATTCGTTTGGTTTTTACAATATAATTGCTCAAAGTCAAGTTGGTCCTTTGTGCCCCTCCCTACCCTATTATTTTGATACCCTATTATATAGGTATGTGGACCTAAAATATGTTTTAAATATAAAATTATTAGTTGGAGGTTAAAAAATCGAATAATATTTGCAATGTTCAGTAATAGTTGCTAAAATTA
This sequence comes from Ctenocephalides felis, assembly GCF_003426905.1. Classification (NCBI taxonomy): domain Eukaryota; kingdom Metazoa; phylum Arthropoda; class Insecta; order Siphonaptera; family Pulicidae; genus Ctenocephalides; species Ctenocephalides felis. The sequence goes on from NW_020539726.1 coordinate 12,607,376, forward strand.
ATCAGATGTCATATTTCATACTTATATAAAATAAATAATTAAAATTTTAAATTTGAAAAATACCTATAATTATTAACTCAATACTTACAAAAACGTTTTACTCGAAATTATTGTTTTCTAATACAATAAGTTGGGTGGGATTCGTGGGATGAGAAAGTTGGAAGCAATTAAGCATAAAATTTGTCTTTTGATTTTTAATATTTCCAATTACTTAGTTATCATCATTTATATGTAGTAAAATATTTCTATATATTATATATTCAAAAAATATTTAATTAATTTCACAACACCGCATAGAAGCATAAATTTTTAGGAAGGATCTCATAAGATTCTTTAAATTGTATATAAGAATCTAATAAAATTCGCATTAAAATTTGCTGAAATTATATTTAGCTCGTAATTTATGTATGTGCTTAAATATTGGATGTATTAATTTCTATGTGCTTAAGATTTTTTTAGTTTGTCCACAGTATTATAAAAGAATATAGATGATTAGTAAAAACATAATAATTGCAAAATTTAAATATTGTTTCAAATCTTATAATTTTATGTATAAAGCAAAATATTATTGATTTTTGTTTTGTTTGCTAATTTTTGGCTTATTGTTAGATATGATTAATCATTAAGGCATAGCTTAACCAGAAATTTAAAATAAAACATTTATGATTTTGTTTTATTAAACTGTGGACAAAAAATTAAAATCTCAAGCTTTGTACATAAAGTCGCTGGCTTGAATTATTTTTTTTCTAACAAAATTTAGCATCGGTTTCTGTTTGCTTTCAGCCTACACGTCACAAATCGAGCTCGGTTTTACGCGCGATTAACCACGAAAACGAACATGCAGGTCAGTGACTATTTTATTTTTGCCTCTTTAAATGCGATTTTGTGTGCAATTAAAATATATTTTAAGTGTTTTGTCTATGAAATTCAATAGAATTAGAATAGAGCTGTAGAACATAATTTGGTTAAACACGTTCGATACAAACGTTGACCAGTTGCAAATCTCGAGTTTTCATTTGGCCAGTTAAATAAAAAAATAAATTTTTATACTTTGTTAGTAATTACATTTTTTATTTACTCAAAGGATGCGTTGCTTCATAACACTATGTTTTTAATTTGCCATTATTATCTATAATAATTTTTCATCATAAAATGAACTCATTTACCTGTCAATTACATGTCTAAGTCTAGTTTGAAATTTCCAATAAGAAACTTACTAAGTTTTTAAAAAGACTATTCCACCTATAATTTTAGTAAGAAATTCTTAAAACTTTAATGAATCAATTATTCAAGCAGAATTTATTACAAATTACATCAACTGAGTTTTATAAAAATTATCCCACAAAAGTTGAGAAATTTAAGTTTAGATACCATAACGTTCAAAAACTAAATAGACATTTCGAAAACAATCAAATCACCTTTCGATTCAGTCTTATGATTGCTTAAATTATAATTAATATAAAACTATATTCTTTAAGTATAAATATAAATAATATAATAATATTTTCAATAAACCGTTGAGTCCTAAGCTAATTTAATAAGAATAAAAATTGCAAGACAAGCTTACAAAATTTCTTTCATAAATAATAATAATGCACCTACTATATTTTGCAAAAGGTTATTCAATAATATTTAATTTAATAAAATTTAAATTATTTTATAACTTAAAAAAAATTTAAAATTACAATTATTTTTAAAACAAAAGCTATAACTACATTTTACGAAAATAATTTTTTACAAAAGTTTTAAATTGTATGATTTTAATATTATATGAGTAAAAATCTAATCAGAATAACTATTAATATAACACAAATATATTATATTTAAAATATGTTATATACTAGTTAATTAATTACAAGAGCAAAGATTACATTTAATGATTTTAATAGAGAATTTATGAAATTTATTGATATATCGAATTTAATACTTTAATGAAAAATTATCCTTTTATTCCTATTACAAGGTATATGTAAAAATCGATAAAAAGTGCCACAAGAAATTATAATTTTGATATCAGCTCATAAATTTTTTTCTCAAGGAGCAATTATCTAATTATTGGTTATTATCGTTTTCTGTACTAAGAATGTCTTGATACCTTGTAATTATATTTAACGTAGGTATAATTACACGAACGAGAATAATATCCAAGTTTTGATTTAATAATTAGCTATACATAATTCCTTGTTTAATTTAAAAGGTTCATTTTGTTCAACAAATTATTAATAATTGTCAGTAATTACAGTACGGTATTTATAAATACGGTAAAGTATTTATGATTTAAATATGTGAATGTAAATACATTTCTATCATATATAATAGACGCAAAATAAATAAGAATAAATCCTATAATAATATATTTTACTTAAACATATGATCAGTCATATAATACAATATATTCTGATTGCTATATATATTAGGGTGGTCCTTAATATGGACATTTTTGAATTTCCTTGCACCCAAGGGCTCAAATGGATCCAAATTGATAAAAAACAATTCTCTGAAAGGGTTAGCTCTTAATATTAACTTTTAGATAGTGCGCAATTCAATCAAACTTCGTATCAAAATAGCATGGAAAAAATTTTGAAAATTAAAAAAAAATTTTTTGGTATAACTTGGCGACAAATTTTGAATAAAACTCATTCATTTGTACGCTAAATTATATCTAAAAACATTTTTAAAATAATTGAAAATTTTTTCATGCTATTTCCATACAAAACTTTGATTGAATTGCGCACTATCTAAAAGTTAATATTAAGAGCTAAAACTTTCAGAAAATTGTTTTTTATCAATTGGGAACCATTTGAGCCCTAGGAATCAAGGAAATTCGAAAATGTCCATATTAAAAACCATACTAATATATATATTAGTAATAACAACTAAATCATATATGTATTATAATATATATATATATATATATATATATATATATATATAAACATATATATTAAAAAAATTACTTAAAATATTTAAAAAAAATGATTTAAATAGGCAAAAGAGGAGGTCGCTCTAATTAGCAACCTTTTTCATATTCACGTATTTTTTCAAAACTTCAATTAATTTTCATAATTAAACCACTCTGTATAGGCCTATAATATTTTAAGGTGTTTGTTTTGACAATCAACTCTATCACCACGCAAAGTTTCATTAAAATTCCAGAAAAGTAAAACTGAGGTTCTCCTTGTGAGTTAATTATTTCTAAAGATTCACCGTTTGTACTATAAAGCTATAAATTTATGTTATACTACTACTCCTTGTTTAAATAATTTATACTAATATTTTTCAACTAGCATAATTAGTGAAATATCTTAAATACTAAATTATTTATACTGCTTTTCTTAAAATCTAAATATTTTAAAAAAAACGTAACGTTTGCTCGAAATTGTTCGAAAATTTGTGTAAAAATAATAAAAGCATTTCAATTGTGTTTTTCTCATAACTATATAATATGTTTTTAATGTATATATATATATATATATATATATATATAAATTATTCGTGATATAGTTATTATTGAATTATCCTATGTTGAATTAACAGAGTAAATCTTTTGAAATATAATTATAAAGCGCTAAAGAACTTGCAAGGTTTAAAAAATATTCTAAATTTATTTTTATTTTTGATCATCGACTGTTATTGAAACAAAAAATAACTTTGATCTATAATAGAGTAAATAGAGTAAAAAATCATAACTACTGTTTTAATTTATTTTTTATAATATTCTTTAACATCACAAAATATTAATAAGAGAATAAAACTATTTTCAGTATGTCTATTTTTTATACCATATAGCAACAATTATAGTTCGGACGTATTTTCGTTTTATTATATTGACCATGAAGGTGACAATCTTCATGGCATTGAGCTTTGCTTGGGATGGTTGCTACCCCTGGTAGAGGGGGCAGCGGATAGTTTTAATTGGACTAACTTTTACTTCTAAATGTAAAGTCCGCAAAATAACATGTATAATAACAATATATATAAATATATCTTCTTCCAATATAATACAAACCAGTGATTGTAATAAGAACTGCAACAAATACATAATATACAAACAAATAAATGTTTAGTACAGTCCACAGCTACAAGGGTTAAACTTTAACTCAACCACTTGAATTATCGAAGGAGAGTTTTAACTAATTTTTAATAAAGTTTTAATAAGTACGTAACGCACATACAATTATAATAGCTGTAAAATAATTGTGTAAAATTTAAAAGCTCTTGCAAATGACACTGACAACTAATATAAAACTTTAATTATAGTACGGTATTCATTTCCATAAAAGCCCATAAATTACATAAAAAAATAAAAATAATTATACGCATTTGAATATTGTTACCATAACACCCCAATAAATGAGTGTCAAAAATATAATTGCATCAATAAAAAAACAAAGTACTTTTAAATATCCATATATACCCTTAATCTACGATACACAATCTACCCTTTCTTCAAGTAACAATATTTATGGTGCTAAAAAGCACCGGTATAACATTTAGCGCCTTCCAAAAAAAATCTACAACAAATAGCTCATGTTTTAAAACACGGTTCGTTATCGAGGAGTCGTACTTATGAATATACAGAAGCAAAAAACGCTAATAAAAAAAGTTCATTATTTTGGCGGCCACCCCAAGTAGTCGGAATACATAGTTTTTTTAGATACAGTTTGTGATTGAAGTATTCCTGGGCAATTATATCAGGGTAATTTTTTCTATTGTAATTAGTGGTTCATGCCCCCAGGAGGGTAATTATCATAGTCCTAACCATACACACCATCTGTACGCGGAAGCACAGTTGAATATCATATACATTTTTTATACAAACGATTTTTTTTTGTTCGACCTATGCATCCGATCGCTTGTTTTAGATATGAAGTGTTTTGGTTTCATGGTTTTGATAAATCTAGTTTTTGTCGCGAGAGGATTTTTTGTGGCTGTAAATTTTTAATTCTTTCACGATTCAAACAAGGGTTTATAATGAAGAAGGTTAATTTAAACAAAGGAATAAAAACAAGAAATTTAATACCGCGATTCAAAATATAGCGGTTTAAATATTTGGGTTGCACACGAATTTCAAACAATGAGGGGCACGTGTTCTTTGATTATATTTCCTATGTATACATACTCACAGGCTGTGCAATGAATAAATAGATTGCGTTTTATCATGATTTCTGTGTGTGTTTTGATTGAATTTTTTTTATACATATGTGGAGACATATTAAATTTCTCTAAAAATTAGTTTCCAATGGATATTGGTTTTCATTGTTCTCTTCATATAATTATAGCCGTTTTAATAATGATTTTTATCATAATGAGATTTTAAATTTTGATATAATCTATTATATGATACGCAAATAAGATTTTGATATAAACCAAATAGATTTCGTTTTATTATGATTTTTGTGTGTGTTTTGATTGATTTTTTTTTAATACATATGTGGAGACATATTGAATTTCTTTAAAAATTAGTTTCCAATGGATATTGGTTTTCATTGTTCTTCTCATATATTTGTAGTCATTTTAATATTGATTTTTAAGTAAATGATCATCATAATTTAGATTAGAATTAAATTCTCTATTTTGATGTAATTTATAATAGAACATTTGCTAAGCAAATAAGATTTTGATATAAACTAGATAGATTGCGTTTTATCATGATTTCTATGTGTGTTTGGATTGAATTTGTTTTATATATATGTGGAAACATATTAAATTTCACTAAAAATTAGTTTCCAATGGATTTTGGTTTTTATTGTTCATTGCATATATTCGTCGTCATTTTAATATAGATTTTTAAGTAACTCATCGGCATAATTGGATTTTCTACTTTGATATAATCTATAATATAACATTTGCTAGGCCAATAACATTTTGATATAAACTAGATAGGTTGCGATTAATCATCATTTCTGTGTGAAATTTTTTTAAATTTTTATACATATAAGAAGCCAAATTAAATTTCACTGAGAATTAGTTTTCATTTATTGATTTTCTATATTCTATTCATGTATTAATAGCCGACTTAATATTGTTTTTTAATTAAACTGTGAGCTTTTCTATTCTATTTTTTTCATAAGGCATTTCAACTGTAAATAACTGCACTTTAAACTGGATTTAGATTTTATATTTTAGATTTATTCTTTTGTATTTTCTGAACAATTAATTTTCTATCTTAAATAAACAAATGAAAATAAAAGTAAATTATGATAATAATTAGATTTTTTATTTTGACATAAACTAAAATTCTATATGATATAAAACGAATGAGATTCTGATATAAACTATATTATGTGTTATCCCAATAAAATTTGAACTTAATATTTAATGCAGATTAAGTTAATGCAAAATTTTATAATATTTTTTAAATATACATTTTGCATTTAAGATTATAAATAGTTGAATGCATAACAAGAATTTCTATTTAATCTATAAATATATAAGTAATATAATAATTAGCACTAAATGTAAACTTTTAACGATAATAAACTATATAAAATTCTATTTAAAAAAATACTCGTTTTTTGTAATTAGGATAATAAAATTAATAAATCTGGAAAACAAAAATCGTATACGAGAGTAACAAAAATGATGTAAAAAGCCTAATATTTGGAAGCTTAATTCAAAAGTTTGATATCTTAATAAGAAACTTATTTAGAAACGGATCAAACACTAATTATTAAAACATAATTCCAAAAAGCTAATTTACCTCTAGCTTATTGTTAATTAATATCGAGTGAAAAAACAAATATCCTAAACTTCTACATTTGTTATATAATATTTTTCATGCAACATCATTTCCACGATCACTATCATCATCAAAAGTTTCATCAAATCGTCAAATTTATTTTTCAACAATTATTTACAAAGAAACTGCACGGCAATTACCTACAAAAACTAATCAGCATAATATCTTTCGAGCAGTTTTTGAATTTTACTGATTATAGAAAAGGCTGGGCCGATCGTCATCTAGTAAGCTAAACAACGTGAGACCTCATCTAGTACCATCGAATAGCTTTTAAATTTTTGCAGTCGGTACAGCTGCCTGATGAAATGCCGACGACAGGTCAAATTTTGGCTCAAATATAGACATGCTTAAATCTATATAGTACTTCTGGTCTCAAACGATTCTCAAAATGGCTTGAAACGCCGAAAAATATAAATTAAACAAGTCGTGCTTTGTGGTAAAGCCCAACTTCTTTTTCTTTCCTTTTATAATTACTTTATAATTTGTTACAACTGCTAAATAATTAACATCTAGTAACAGTACAGTATTCTTCGGATAGTTAATGAATAGAATTTCATAGGTATATTAAATTTTTGTAAATATAAACGTTAATAAAAATAATAGCTTCTTAATAATAATAATAAATGCTTCAGGAAATTTTGAGAAATTTGCATATGATTTCAAAATGTGTATAAGTAGGTACATATACATATATGCACGTATGTTTATGCCACTACGCAAGCGCGATTACATCAGTAGAATTATAATCAAGGGACCAATTGTTTCACATGAAAAAAAAAATAGGGCGTCAGCTATGTATGAAATTCGCACATATGCAGATTGCACATGGAAGACGTATCCTTCCTCATTGTGATAACTCATAACTCGGGCGTTTTTTATGCACACTCCCTATCATATCGCTATGCAAATATTGTTCGGGAGAAAATTAAGTAATACATGCTTGTGCCAAAAATGTTTGCAAATTTGCATTTGCATTACTGATGAAAATCTATGCAATTTTATGCCGCCGTGCACATGTGCCTCATCAATGAGTATTTCCCAATATAATTTAATGTCCTGTGATCAGATCGCACTTTTATTTCTGTGACATTATAAATGAGAGTGGGTAGTCACCCCACGGTACATAGCAAAAAAATCTATACTTAGAAAAAAAAACTGTCTGTGTGTGCGTACGTACGCGTTTTATGCAGGGGTAGAAAAATTAGAATGCCCCTTTCTTTTTGAAGAATGATAAAAAGCTGTAGTGAGGGTTAACTTCAATGAAAATGAGTACACTGTTAAATTAAACAAGAGAATTTTTAATGCAATTCTTAGTTCTTCTTCAAAGGCAAAGTTTTCGGTATCAATAATTTTACTTTAAATGCAAAAATGTACTTCTATTTTAAAAAGGATTTTTAACATAAAATTATTTAAGAGATTCCTCTAAAACTATGTTTTAGAATATCATTAATCATAAATTTAACTGAAAGATTTTTATAATATTTTTTTGATCTTGAATAAACTATTTAAATAAATAATTATTATAAAATTTAAACTATCTTATAACTTTGAGTAATTTTGTGTTGTTGAGATTTATAAACAAATATAAGTTCAAAGATATGTTAAGCTGTTCGAATTACGATCATAATCAAAAAGCATTAACATAATATATCTTCAAGGCATTTTTTTCAAATCTTCATTATTTTTAATATATTAAAGAATGAGCATCTAGTTGTTTTGGTGATTTTTATACATATTTTTATGCAAATGAAATCTATATTTTTATATTGTTTAGTTTGTTAGAAATATTTTAGTCAAAGGTTGTAGGAATTTCACAATGTGTGTCACAATTAAACACACATTTTAATACTAATTTATAATTATTCTTCACATACAATTACGTAATATATCCAGGTGCATTTCGTTTCTAAAGATGTTTAGAATATTATATTTTGGGAGATGTTTTTCGATCCGTCGTGTTTTATATTTTATTAATTTTAAGCAGACTGTCGTGTTTTACATTTTATTAATTTTAATCGAACTGAAAATGCTTTGTTTCTTTCGAAAAATTCACTAACTCCTATATGAAAATATAAGAGTTAGTAAATTTTGTGAAACTAAACTTGATCTATTTCTCATCACGTGTAATTTTTCAATCGATAGAATTTACCAGAATTTCATTGATGTTTAATATTTTATTTAATAATTCAAATTATTTAATAAATTAAGTTACACAATTTTTTTCAAATATTTATTTAAGTTGGGGTTTTTGCTGTAGGTTTCTCTTAAAATATTAAGCTTACTCGCCATAGAAATTTTTAAAAATCTGTTTAAAAAATCTACTTTTTGCGTGCGATCCATATTATCACTGAAATTATAAATTATTACAAAATAATACAAGTATTTTTGTTAGCATTTAAGTATAAAGTATTTAATAGACATTGCAATTAACTTTAATCATAGTCATATACATCTAAGTCTATAATAAATTATTTTATGTTTCTATTTAATCTTTATAGCTTAATTGTAAAATATAAATTGCAAATGTATAAGTTTGGATACTAAAAATAAAATTATCAAATTTAGTCAAATCAATTAATAATAAAATTATAAAATTAATTAATTAATTAGTAAACCATTCAGTTTTATAACTATGAGGCAACTCATTTCAAAAATGAATTGCACTAAAATACAAAAATAAGCACTTATCTGATTAAAAAAAACGTTTGGTACATATCAAACTAAAATAACTTTTAATAATTTTGAATATTTTTTCTCAATGATGTTTACGATATAAAAACATCTGCTAATTGATCTTTTTAATACACAAAATTATTGAAATATGTAAGTATAAATTGTCTGAAAATTTAATTAATAAAAGAGTACATAAAAAAATATAATAATTTAATTTCAATATTTAGAAAGTTGATGAATAGTTTTTTTTATATTACCACTTAGCTTTTACAAAAATTAGTTTAGTTATTGAATGTAGTTAGTAAGTTTGTCCCAAAGCCTTCGATTAATCAATTTTTCGGGAACATTAGACTTATGTATAATTCTGGGCAGAACTTAGTCCGTATGATACATTACCACATTGATTCCAACATTTTCGATTACTTTACGTGTTAAATGTCCAAATCTATATTTAGGAAATTTCCCGTCATTTCAGTAGCGAAGTAGAAAACTAATCTTTTTCTTGGCTTGTGATGTATTAATAATACATTTTCCGTTTTGTCAATATATAAAGTAATATTCATCACTATGTATATAAAACATATAGTTTAGTTTAGGATAAATATATTGAATAAAATGAAGGAATATGTATAGTTTTTTCTGCACGTTGTAGTAGTAATTCGAAGCTTTCAATACTTTGAGCTTATATTCGTAAAGAAATCTCAACAACACATAATTACTCAAAGTTATATAATATAGTTATAATTTTATAATAATTAAAATTAATTATTATAAAATTGAAACTAATTTATTCAAATAGTTTACTCAAAATTAAAAAAATATTTTAAAAATCTTTTAGTTAATGTTACGATTCATACTCTTAATACATAAATTCTGACTATTTCAGCAGGCTTGCATCTTAAAAATTATGGTTATAAAAATGCCATATTTAATCTGTAATTTGAAAAATTAGTTTACCTTTATAATTGTTATAATAACAAACATAGAAACAAATTATTTTCTCTTATATTTATTTTCAAATTCTTTGATCAGAATAAAAAAAAATTCAAATTTAAGATAATAGAATGAAATTTATACTGGAATACAATTAGGTCAGATCAAGTTCTCTAAGTATTTTCTGAAATAAAAATTTATAACAGACATTTGTTGGTTAAATACCACCAGAAATTCAATAAACATACAAATATATTGATTCATCACATTTAAACAATCAAACAGTCTCTAATAATTGAAATCAGTTTAGACCATTTTAAGTTTCTTGTTCTTTGTTTTAAAATGGTCCCTACATAATTAAAAATGTAGTAATACTTTTTAATAAATTAACAATATTGCAATAGTGGTCATTTGCCAAAGAACCTCTGATATTTTACGTTGCAAAAACCACGATAAATTAAATGTAAGTTGTAAGATAATAAATAAGATTTTACAAATATTATTGGCACGAAACGCTTACAAATGCGGCCTTAAATTGCTTAAGTAATTTTAAATCTCATAGTTTCAATATATTAAAGCATAAATGAGTATTTTAATAATAGCAAGCTTATCAAAATGCGAATATCATGCAAAAGACCTAAAAATACAAAATGTTGTCGACCGATTTTAAGTACTGATAGATATACTTCATATTGGAGTCTAGCCAAACTCCAAAAAAAAAACATCGAGCTGATATATATTATTGAATTTTCTCGAAAAATAAATATTTATGACTATAAAAAGAAACGGCATTTTGATAATTCGATTGTCGAGACTATGGAATAAATAATTATTTATTCTTTTTATAATGCAGTTACAATTATTTGATAAAACACTTAATGCAATGTGAATTTAAATATATAATTTATTAATAGTGCTACACAAAATATTATTTTTAATAACAAAATATACAGATTATTGCATTCGTAAAAAATAAGTACGGTTTTTATAAAATAACATCTATAGACTTTTATGAAGAATTTAATGAATTATAAACTGTGATTGGAAACGTTTAAATTTTAATTTATGGAAGATGCGTTTACGTTAACAAAGCTCTTACAATATCTCGAAATATAGAGTAACCTAGATTAATTTTCAAAACGATATAGTTTATTGTATGTAGTATGAAAATATATTTTTAATATTAAAAATATTAAGACATTATCTGGCTCAGCAGACATATTATTTTGACCCATATATGTACCACAAAAATCACAAGATTTCATTATTATTTATTTTATTTTTTCATAACCAGTATGCCAAATTTATAAATTGTTTACACGTATATATATATATATATAATATAATATATTTATAATATATAAAATTATAAATATATATGTGTGTATTAACATAAATAATTAATATTAATAATAATTATTAACAATAATAAAGAAATTTGCGCTTCGATACAAAATATGACAAAAAAATGATAAAAAAAATAATGTATTCTCAAAAAAATTCATATATCATGTTATATTAAATTAAATCAACATATTATCTGTAACTTAATCCATTACATTTCTAATTTAAATTTTATGAACATAATATTTTTCGTTGAATGAATCAGTATTTTTTTTAACAGTGTAGTGCTCAAAATTGCATATATACCTATATGTACAAAATGTGCTCATTACCCCTACGAAAAAAACACACACTCACATATCCTCATATACATGTACATATTTTTCTCGGACCCCTCGAATAAAAAAAACGTGGAGAGACATTAGAGACGCGCGCGCCATTAGAAATATCGACATAGCCGGCATTAAATTGCGTGAACCGATTAAAAAAATAATGGGTTTTTTTCTCTCTAGCCCTACGTCATATTCAACCCCATACTAGCCCGAAAAGAGACGAATCTACAAGCAAAATCCTACGCTAAGATTACGAAGTCAGAAAACGACGGCACTACTTTCCTCTCAAATGGGGAATTTTGGGGGTGGTGGGCCGCCTTGGGTTTTTGTGGGTTTTGAAATGCAATACCGCCTGGAGGACTCATACCCCCAGTTAAATGACCCCGAGCCCGACAGCCAGTGTTACCCCGAGGGAATGTCCTCAACCCCCTCGCGTTTTTTTCGTACAGGGATGATTCATAAAAAACGTGGGGGTGTAAAAATCGTTTGCGGCGTTTTGCTTCGAAAAGTAAAAATGCGTTTGTAGCAGAACGCTCAGCTTTAAAAGTTCTGATAAAGAAGTTTGTGGAGAATTGTATATTACTCGAAAATTTGTAAATATATAATTTGTGTATATTTTAAATTTTGTTCTGAAATTTTATTTTTTTTAAATTTGACAGTCACATATATTGTCAATGTATTTTTTAGTTCTATTCGTACTTAATGACAAAAAGCAATTAGTATTCGAGTATATCAAGTTTTAAAACTAAACCTAAAAATAAAATTAAATTTAAATTTAAATCATTTAAATATATATGTCATAAAGTAGATAATCATATTGATTTTATTACAATGATTCAAATTTTAAAAAATAATGGAAACAAATTGCGTATTTTAGTAAGTTTTAAGAGCAGTTTGTGGCAGTTATTTGATTAAAACTTAAATCATATTAGGGTAAGGCATGGCACAAAGTTCCAATTTAAGCTCTAGTATTTATAATATGAAAACTAAACCAACTACATCAAAGCAAATAACATATATTAAACAAACAACTATTTAACTATTTTCAGTAAAATTTTCAGTTTATTAGTCTTTATTACTAGGAGTAAGATAACTGCGGGCAAAAAATTCCACCATTTTTTTTTCAATTTAAACGAAATTTTATTGAATAATAGTTACATTATTTAATCAATGCAAGGCTTTTTAATTATAAGGTTGAAAAATAGAATTAAAATTTATTATCTACGTATAATATGCATTTTTAAACACAATAAACAAAAAATAATCAACTCTTACTACTATCATAAATCTTGTGTTTTTAGGTAAATCTGTTGAATTTATCATGATTAGACTCATTGTTTTTGCAATAATTATTATAAATAAAATGAATACAACTTCGGTTTGAAATATGTGCTTTACGGTAACATTTTTTATAAAAATCGCTATATAACTATGTAAGGATACAACCTTAATATGAGTCTTTGCCAAGAGAATTCATCATCAGAGCTTTTTTAAAACTTATTTTATTTACTAGTTCCTTATTATCTACAAGTTCTGATTATTTCAAGTCCCGTTGATAGATAGATAGATTTTAATATTTGAAATATATTTTCCACATTTTTATTGGTGCTTTAAATTATATCTATTGCGATGGAAAAAAATGGAACTCCCAAGGAAATGATGGAACGCGTTTCATCACGATCCCATATTTATAATTGGAATAAATCGGTTTAGTGATTTTCTTTTAAATTCCTCTATTTCTCTACTCCTTTTTGTGTTTCGAGGAAACAGTTTTGATTAAAAATATTTTTTAATTTGCATACGATACGTATTACATTGAAGCCGCAACAAAGTTAATTGAAATTCGCCCGTCATTTAATAATTTCAGTATTGCATGTTGTTAATCGTTTTGCTTTGCTTATATTACCAGAGCGGCGGATTTTTCTAGAAACCATTATACAGTTTTCATTAGCATGGAAATTAGGAACAAACTGAACATTATTTCTTTTCATTACTGTGTTGGTAAATGCGCAATATTAGTTTTTACATGTTTTGTAAAATTCCTTTGTGCCGCCCACATCAGTTCTTTTGTAAGTTTAGATTTTAATGAGCGCGCTGTTAAATTTTCCAGTAAATGCAAAATTATAATTTCTTGTGGGGGTTGAAACTACCCTACGGAAACATTAATATTAGCAAAGCTTTTATACATTGAGTTATATGGAAATTACTTCAAGCCGATTTTTAAATCAGGACGTATATTTTTTGTGATATATGGCAAACTAATTATTTGCTTCAAAAAGAAAATTAAAATCAAATAAAAATTTTACTCTATTTTGATGTTAATAGTAATGTTAAACTAAAATAACTACCTTTAAGGAGCAAAAAATGGAAGATAAATGATTTTTTTTGAATAAACCGTAATGATATTTTGAAGATGAGGATATATTATGCTAAAGTACGACGGAATTTGATTCAATACTGCTCAATATGTGCATATTGCTAAATATGATTTTATTTCATAGACATATATTTAAGCAAAATTTATCAGCACCACAAATTCTTTGGTTAAATAAGGTTTGCAAACATATTTATATATATATATATATATATTAATCATTTAATATTAAACAAGTTATTTCATACGTTTCGACACCAAAATGTGCTATCAGAAGGTAACAGAAAATTTATTGTGAATATAAATTTCATAATATTCACTATACCTAATATTTTTAAGTTATGTAATACAAAAAAACTTTGTTTTAATTTACAGAAAAGTAACTTAAGTTCAAATATTGTATATAATAATGAATAATAGAATTTATTAAATACCAACATATCATGAGATATACTTTCAATGTCGCAAATAAAACAATATTTTAGTAATAAAAACTAATTTAAATAATTCGAATTGTTTTTCAGCCAATTTTAGATAAAATCTTGTAATTATTCTTCTCGTGCAACCCTGATTATAATTACTAATAACTCTAATATAAATCTCTAAAAAAAGCAACAAAATTAATTTTGTTATAGAGAATTTGTATTAAATAGTAAATTCAATCAATTCGTTAATGAAGAATCCCTAAAATATTTTTTATCAATTCTGTATGCTTTTGCAGTCTATCCATGCAATTTCTATTTTGTAAAAATATAAGCCGAAATTCTCACCCAACCAAATGCTAAAAAATTGGATACAAAAATAACTTTCTGTACTGTACAAATTAATAGATTAAAACGAATATATAGAGACCATTTCGATTAAATGAGGTTTTGCAGTATTGTTGAGAATGCATTATTTAAATAGGAGCCTTAATTTCTAAATGTAGTGCAAAATTGATAACTTGCCTCTAAAATCATAAGTTGAAGTGGTTTGTTTTATCAAGCATCTAAAAACATCAGAAAAGAGGTTGTTTCACTCTAATTATATTATTGTAGGCATAAATAATATTATTAGATAAATATATTAAAAATGCATATCACATATGCATATTTGGCATAAAATTTATTTACATTAATTATTTATTAAACAAGTAGATGTAAACTCAATGAGCAATTTCTTTAAATAGGATTGATAATTTTTTTTAAAAGAACTTTTTTAAAAATGTTGATAATTTTATATAAAAGTAGGTTAAAATGATATCAAAGCCATTTGGATAATTTTTAATTCCGCATCCAGATTTTTCATTTTTATAGGCAAATCTATCTACTTATTGATAGTGTCTACTTATTGATTTTTATCTAAACTTCAACTCAAGTCGCGTATGATATTATATGATGTATAATATTTTTTGGATGAGGGTGATTTTGATATTAAAAAAAACGTCATAAAAACGTGTCGTTCAAATGTCGATAATGAAAAATAGCCGTAAAGGGAAATGAACCCCTGTTTCGGTAACCATCAGACATGTGTTGCTAGATAAAACCACACGTTGTTACTTACGCACGTTCGCAAATATTGCCATACACGCCGTAAAAAATAATACATTGTTCAAAAATTGCAATCATTTAAGAGAAAAATAATAGTAGCAAATGATGAAAGATTCATTGCTTCTATACAAATCGTAAATTTTATGGAAATTATTCTACACATTTAAGAAAAGAATGCATAGAAGTAAAAAGCTCTCATATAAACAACAAATATATATATTTTTTAAAAAGTTTTTAATAATATAGTTATTATATTTATTTATAGACCCTTACCAAATATGCCAAATGCTATTTTAAATTCGTAAATTTATTTGATTAAATTATTTCGAATATTTGCATTATTAATTGCATTGATAAAAAGCTCAATCGTTTTTATTAACAGATGTAGAATGACGCCATAAGATTTTGTAGGAATAATGTTACTTAATAAGACAAATTAGATCTATCAAATATTTAATCAGATTTGTAGGTTTAATTTATTTATAGGGCGGGGCACGAAGGTCCAATATGACTTTGAGCAATATTGTAAAAACCAAACCTCATTTTAAAAATGTGTTTTTGCTGTTTAAAAAAATGGAACTTGGTCATTTTTACTGCATAGGCGGGGTAAAACAGGACAGCGAGAAGAATAACAGGCCCAATGTCTTATTTTTAACTTCCCGTAGGGCAAGTTACAGTAATCGCAAAAAAATCGAAATTGAAAATTTTTGCATTTCTCGACGTTTTGAAGGTTTCTGAACATTTTGGCATACCTTAGAAAAAATGGTTGTAAGTGTGTGTGTGTGTGTGTTCGGATACAAATTTTCGTCGACGATTTCGGGAACACCGATCAACCGATTCAAAATAATTCAAAAACCATTCGATTCATATTGATAAGGAGACGTGCTGGTTAGTTTTTGGCGAAAGCTGGTCTAGCCGTTCGGAAGATACGGGGCAAAAAGTGCAAAAACGGTAACTCAGTTTTTAAGAGAACGAAGCGTCCGATTTGAATAATTCATAAAACGTTTTACTTGTATTGACAAGGTGAAAAATAGGTCAAATTTTCATAAAGGCAGGTCTAGCGGTTTCGGAGATCTAATAAAAAAAGTAAAAAAAAATGCCATTTGGCGGTCAAAAATTATCATTAGACATATGCACATCAAATTATCAGATATTTTATAGAGATTTTAACAATAAGTATAAAGTTTGTTTGCATTCCTATGGGTTCCGTACCAATGTTTATTTGTTAGACGGCGACGCGGCGCTTACGCGCTTTGACATTTTGTCTCTATGCAGTTAAAGCAGCACGATTGCTTTGAAAAAAAGTTCAGAATTTCCAAAATATGGCAAAATAAAAAAAACATTTTTTTAAAAAAAAAAATTTTTTTTTCAAAAAAAGTGATTTTTTGTCAAATTCCTAATTTCTCAAAAATCTAATTTTTTCGAAGTCAATTTTTTTCAAAAATGTTAATCGTTTTTAAAAAAATAATAATATTTGGTACGGGAAGTTCCAGCAATTTGCCTTAAGGCTAGATGCTATATGCCCCACTAGTTAACTTTAAAGAGATTTTACTAAATAATAGCTACATTATTTAACGAATGTAAAATATAAATCTTATTGGTATACTTTTTTACAGAGATAATACTGTATATAACCATGATCTGGTTAGAAATAATATTTATGTTAATGTCAAAAATAATCATCAGCAGAGTTAGAATAATTATTAATTTAATTTATCTCCTGTAAAAATGCTTAATTTTAACTTAATATACTATTTTTTTAATGTTCACATTTTTACCAGAGTATAGGTTGAATTGGTCCTTTTCACCCCACCTACTTATAAGTTTTTATCGAAGGAATATAAAAAGAACTGTTGGATCTAGCTGCAAAATAACAATATATCTTATAAAACAATTGAATAACGTATACTTCAACTCTCGTAAACTAAACTAAGCTAAACGAGAGTGCTCACAACGAAAAAAACTTACAACGAAATTCAATAATTATTTTATGGATTTTCAAACATTGCCCTTTATCTCCTGATAGCAACGTCGTGAGAATTAATGTAATGGTCGGTTATTAATTTTTTTCCTTCTACTTTCAAATATTGTTGTTAAAAAATTGTTAACTTTACTTGTTTTTGAGATACCGGTGGAGGACCCATTTACCCACTGACCCGCCCACTGATCAATCCTACTTTTTGTTGATATATGGTAAATTATTTTTTTATTAATAAAAAGTTGAAATAATATTCTTTGTCAAAGATAGAGAATATTGATTTCTCTATTTTAAGGTTCTTTCTGCAAATTACAGAATTGCGTTGAAAGTCGAGAAAGTCTGGATAGTGTTATTTAATAATACAGATTAGTTTCCTCAAATATTCAATTAAATCGCAAAAACGTTAGTATTTTTTGCTGATATGACGAGATATTAAATAAAACTCAAAAACCCTATAATTAAACTCTTTGAATTTTTCAACTTCTCCTGTCATATTTTTATAAGTGTCAGTTAAACGCACGTAAAAAGCCACCATATAAAAATCTTAAAGAAAGAGGTATCACACATGTCGTAACTTTTTCAATCGCCGTTTACGTTTAAGACTAATTTTAAGCTAGCTACAATAATTATACAGGTAGGTCCAAAACTCTTTTGATTGCGTGTTTTAAGTATAACCACAAGCCGATACAATTATTCCCGAACACATATACAAATGAACATGTACGGCGTGTAATCACTTCGGCTAAATTATTTCCTGACACCGGATACAGCGTGGTGTAGCCGGCGGACACCAGACGGAAGTCAGCGAAGAATGCGCAAGAATTACAAATGTGTTATTTAATATCGCCTGTGTAATTCAAAGATTAATGTCGGAAATTAATATGCAAACTTAAATATTCCGAATAGATAATAACTGTAAGAAATTAAGTAAAGTGCGATATATACGCGTTCATTGAGGGTTACTGACAAATAAAGCATTTGCTACTGCGGAGTATGGTACTGGGACCTGACATTTGAGTTATCTTTTTAGAGATATCCAAAAAGTCCAATTGATCTCTTGAAGCGATAATAATTTTTATGTGATTTACCTTTTTTTCTTCATTAATAATTAGCAATCAGAATATACAAATTTTATGAGCTATTGAGTGACGTCAATACAAAAAAAATGGAAATTAAATTCAAACAATGACAAGCAAAGCAAAAGGTACAAAACAAAAGATGTATTTTACTAACAATAAATTTTTTAACTTTCCGTAGGAAAATCGTAAAAAAAAATCGAAAATAATTTTTTTACGTTTCAAAGACTTCTGAACTTTTTGGCATACCTTGAAAAAATGTATGTATGTGCGTGTGTACGGATATCTAAAAAGTCAAATTAATCTTTTGTTGTGTTTTCAACATTTAACAGCATTTTTTTAAATTTTCCATGGGGTAAGTTATAGTAATCGCAAGTAAATCAAAAATAATTTTTTTTATCAATCTTTTCGTTCAAAGCGTTCTGAACATTTTGGCATATTTAAGAAAAAATGGATGTGTGTATGTGTATGTATGTGCGGATACAATTTTTTGCCGTCGATTTCGAGAATACGGATCAACCGATTTGAATAATTTGTAGAACATTGGATTTCTATTGATGAGAAGACGTTCAGCCGTTTTGAACATACGGGGCGAAAAGTTCCAAAAATGGTAATCCAGTTTTTAAGATAACGGAGCGTCCGATAAAAATGTTTCAAAAAATATTTAATTTGTAGTGACGAAATGAAGAACTGGTTAAGTCTTTAGGATGGCAATTCACCGATTTTGAAGATCCAATAAAAAGAGTAAAAAATGCTATTTTCAATATTCAATTTTATTCTGCAATCTGCATATATTATCACATTAAGCAGAAAATGCTGACAAGTATATAATAAAAATGCTATTTGGCGGTCAAAAATGATCATTAGACAAATGTATAGAGATTTTAATAATAAGTACAAATTTTGTTAACATTTCTATTAGCACGATGCCATGCACCACTAGTTGATTCCTCAAATTGGCAGAAAAAACTAATAAAATATTTTACACAAAGCAATATTTCACAAAGCAAAGTTTTTATTCAAATGCAAATTTGATGTGTAATATAAGAGTAGATAAATTTTCCTACATTATGTTAATTTGAAACAAAGTCTTGAAATTTTGAAAAATTGTAACATTTTTTTTTAATTTTTTAACACATAATATATATTTTCCATAAAATATTTAATTTTTCTTGACTGCTATTTCTAGGATTACTCGCAAAGCCTAATATATTAAATATAGGGAAATACATGGTTCTTAAATGTATTATGAAATAAAATATGAATTTGGATTCGAAGACTTGCTGTATATTAGAAAAAATAAATTTGGTTAACTAAACGATTTTAATAAAAATAATGATTTGATTGACAAGTAATTAGATAGTTTTTTTTCAATCATATTTACTTATCTAATATAATCGTGTTAGAAAGGTAAATTTTGACTATGATAAAAAAATCCTAATTACATTTGTTGATAAAGTAATTTCTGGTAATTTGTAAAAAAATATCAGTTTACTTCCTTATTCACTCTCTCACGTTATTATTTATTATGCAAATGATTCAATCGATTTGTCATGCCTTATGTATTGGTTACGTATAATATAATGCTTAATTGCTTTTGTTTCCCTAAATTTCCTTTTCCAAGAAACTGTTCATATTTATTCGCCCTAACGGCTTCCGTATTCAGTTTATTTGGAGGTAGAGGGCAAATGAATTTTTTTAAAGATTAATTTTGTTTTTGTTCAAAATAATAAACAGTCGAATTTATACCAATATCTTTATAATATCTTAATAATATTTAAACTAATAAATTTCAATGATTAGTAACTTCAATTTCTTAAAAAAATATTTTCTTATACAATATTGAATGCAGATGCATAAATCAATTCCGGAATTACTAACAAATTACTCTCATCTATGAATCAATTATGAATCATTTTTATGCAATTTTTTTTAAATATATTTGTATAAACATGTATTTGCATTTGATGTCATTTTAAAATTAGTTCACAAATTTATTGCTTTTTCTAAAATAAACATATTGTTTTTGCAATGAGCTCTAGAATATTATAGAATCGATAAAATTTTGCAATTTCGTTAATGCCCCCCTGTCTTTATTCCCAAGTCAGTCCAAGTAAATCGTGCAGCAACTTATATTATCATAGCCGGTTCGAATAAAAAATGCATTATATGTACCTTCGGTACATTTGCGGTATTAACATTTTTATGTCACATTTCTGAATTGCACTCCGGCTGAGCCCATGATGGGAATACGGTCACGTGGCCAAAGCCGAACCCCACACCGAACGTGGAATAGGACCGAGCTTAGGTTAGGCGTCTAAAGCGGCCACCTGCTCAACGAGGAAAGGAGATGGATCTTAGGAAGGATCTTTGCTTTTAAAAATGTAATTTATTAAATACTTTACATTACCTTAATTATTATTGCACACATTTTTAAATTAGGATAAATTAGCTCTTTGAAGTGCATTAGCAAAGCGGGATAATTTATTTATTACCACACTTTTGCAAAGCAAACTTTAAGACTGTTTGAGATAATTCTTAATTTCTTAACAACGCAACATATAATATAGTCTTTAAAAGTATTTAAATGAATATACAAAATTTATTGATATTCAAAGTTATGCAAAGAAACTAACTGTAACCACTTTTTAGGTAAATTAATGGAATATTTTAATGTTTGAATGACAAAAGGGCTTGTGGTATTGTTGTCTACTTAATTACTTTAACCTCTTTAATTTATCTTTATAAATAATTTTTTAAATTTTTGTTACATATGAATTAAATTCTTGATAAAGTTAGGCAGCCGTGGAAAAATAGGTAAATAATATCGTAACTAAATAATTTAACTAGTTGTAAGTGGCATTTTGCTTTACGACAAGTTGCATAAACATCGCAATGCATATACATCATCAACTAAACTAAGTAGAAATGAGATTTAGCTATTTAGGTAAAACGTTCAACTCTTAAAAAATAAAATTTTCGCCTTAACTGGAAATTAATCAATACGTTTTCCAATTGCTGCCTTTCAAACATACTTGTAATATCTGTAATTGTGTAAATTAAATTAATTAGTTAACTGAATTTTATTTCATCTATTTTCTGTCAGATGTCAGCGGTGATCAGTAGCTACGTGCAAAACACGAAGCTTATATCTGCTTTGGCATAGATTCTTATTAGAATCGGATAAGCGCGCGACTTAATTGCAAATTTTGACGATTTTTTTATTTCAACGTATAATATTTTAGTACGTTATTCTAGACTGCAAAATCTATCGTCAAAATATAAAATTATCAAATCAGATTTTCTGGCGACAACATAAACTTCTTAAGTTAAAAAGTTCATAAATTAAAAAAAAAATTGCATATTATCTGAAAATTTTATAGGAAATTTAATACTATGATAAATTAAGAAACTTGTTAGTGGTCTAAAAATGTATTTTAATGAAGTGCGTACTTCAACTGTAATCAGTAGCTATTTACATAACACGGAGCTTATATATACTTTGACATAGATTCTGATCAGAATGAATTGAGCGCGCGATGCAATATCAAATTTTAATAATTTTTTATAATTCAATCGCTTATCGTAGGCCTATAGTATTTTAGTATGTTATTTTATACTTAGACTTAAAAAATCTATCGTTAAAATATAAAATTAGCAAATCGGATTTTCTGGCAAAAACATATCCTTTTCTTTCGGGAAGTTAAAAAAACCTTCTTAGCATTACATGATATAAAAAATATTTTTTTTACTTAATAATAGAAGTCATCATTTTAGTACTTATTTCAAATATGATTAAAAAAAGTAATTTTGTTTCGTTTGACAAATCTAACAAATTACGATTTAAAAATGTATATTTTGTACATTACAATATGCAGTTACATTAGTATATATAAAATACTCTAATTTGATAATATGAAGTAATTAAGTAAAAAGCTTACACTGGACTATATTTATTACAAATGCATCTTTCCGAAATCTTAATAGTAAAAGTAGTCCTGGTGATTCTATTTCAAATTATATACACATATATACAAACACAAATATTTTGTCCGTATTTCCTTTTACAAAGTGAAGTGATCTGTTATTTTAAAATCTTGCAATGCATTCATACAAATATTAAACATCGTTACGGAACACGACTTTGCTCTTTGCTGGGCAAATAAAGTATATAATTTCGCCAACTTCCGTACATCTTACCCCTGACACTTTTGCTAAACATCAAGAATTAGAACATCGTTTTAATCTACAACGCCCGAAAAATAAAACAAGCTGAGCTCCAGTCATAAAAGTTGTTGTAAAGCTTCTTTTCATGTAAAAAATGTCATCTCTTCATCCGACATTCTTCTAAACTCATCTCGCTACAAAGAAAAACTTCTACATGGTATGCATATTTAATATTAATATAAATATATATTAACATAAATTTTGCCATCACCGTCTCGGAATACTTTGAATACATAAAACCAAAGAAAATTTACAACCCCCCGCTGAAAATTAACACACAGAATTCCCGATTTAGCCCCACACCGCGAGAAAACACGTGAGCCGGGATCCAAATCAAGGGGATGATTTACCCTCTGGGGAGGCATTAATTATTAACGCGGCGGTATATAAGTTTATATGCTATCTTTATTGTGAGGGAGGACGGATGTTTTTCAAAATATCGATTGTATCAATGCGATATTTTCTGAATTATATTGATACTTATTATTGCCAGACAGCAGACGATGTGTCACGTAGTCTTTCGAACGTGAATATTTTAATATAAGACGCTCTTGTTAATATATTTTCAGATTGTATTGATTTAAATTTGTATCGCTGATTCTTTTTTGCTTTTGAATAAGATATTGAAATAAAAAACTGAGATCTAAAATGATAATATTCAGTCTCAAGTAATAAGTATCTTATAACTTTTTGATACTGTACAGGCAAAAAGTTTAATTTTTTCACTTATTTAGTTCAAATCATTATTCATAATTATATAGTAGGAAAGATTGGTTACGGTTGTTCAATTTTTTTGAGAACCCATCATTTTGTTAATTCATCAGTTAACTGAAAGAAAAATAAATTAAATGGTAATTTGATCATGTGTCTCCGTAAAAATACTAAAATACTGTCTTTAAATATGATGTAATAGTCTTAAAATCAAATCATACAAAAAGTGCCAGTGGCACAACCGTCCCCATCCGAGGGACGGTTGTGACAAAGGTTAAGGTCAGTAGTAACAGGTATAAAGATAGGTCAAAAACAATAGGTATAACCACTAATATGGTTTAGAACGATTTTTATTGTAGTTAATAGTAATATATAACAAAAATACTCTATTCAAATGAAGTTAACTAAAAATTATTATGAAATCTTTTTGTTTTCTAATATTAAATTTTTCTTTTCCTTTTTTTTCGTATTTTGTCTTAGTTAAGTTAGATAGTTAACTAACTGAACGATCTACCTGTATACAATTAACAGATACGATTAAAAGAATTCGAACATAAAACCGTACTTTTGACTCTTCAAAAGCAATGCAGATATGTAAGTTAAGCCACTGACTGAAAGCAATGATGGAAACTTGTTCGATCAAACATTCTTCATCTTTCTCCCTTTGGACCTTATCTCAAAATCAGTACAGTTTGGCTATAATGACGATTGTCACTGTCTTGGTACCCTGGCACAATCGTACACAGTGTCCCTCTTATTCAATATAATTTTATGAAAATATGAATTTCATTTCCATTTCTATTATAGTTAAATGCAATGGAGTAAAATGGGCACAAAGGTCCAATTTGACTTTAAGTAATTGTACTATTTATAGCAAATGTACTACATCACAAGACATAACACGTATCAAACAAACAACTACACTACTATGTTCAGTAAAATATCCAGTTAATTCATAATTATAAAAATGTGTTTTTGTACTAATATCATAATTATAAAAATCTATCTTCATAGGCGGGGTAAAGTGGGACAGCCAGGGGGCAAAACGATCCAATGACTTTAATTTTAATGGAATTTGACAAAATAGTAGCTACATTATTCAACCAATGCAAAATATAAATTTTATAGGTACATTTTTACAAAGATGACACTGTATATAACCTTGATTTGGTATTTTGTCAAAAATATTTGACATAGTTGGAATAACTATATACCTTATTTATCTCTCGTAAAATTGCTTCTTTTAACATAATTTACTTTCTTCTTTACATCTTTGCAGGAGTAAAGGTTCAGTTGGTCTCTTCTACCCCACCCTCATGTAAGCTTTTATAAAAGTTATATAAAAAAACTGTTGAATATAACTTTAAAATGACAATACATCGTATAAAATTAAATAACGTATATTTCAAAATTATAATAAGGACTCAAAAACCATACAACATTGTTGAAATTGAATTCTACATACAAAAGTATGATTTTCATTGGTATTTAAATTATACAGTATTCAAATTTTTCCCATTCGACATTAATAAATCGTCTTCGTACAGTTATTAATATTGAGCTGTTCAAAAAAGCTGTTGAACATTATCACGCATAAAGGTATTATGTTCGTCTGCCATATATTTGGAGTGAGACAAGACATGCGAGCCTCTATTGAAGGAGTGTTTTGTTTTAGTTTCATTTGTAAATCGGAGATGTCTCTAATGTCGCCGCACTTCCTATTTCCGATGGGGAGGGTAAGGGCGACAAGTGTCGAACGTCACTGAGGATATATTAGGCGCCTCTACTTAACGCTCTGGAAAACGGGATGAAGAAATTAATACGGAAGTACAAAACTTAGTATACAGTTTTTCTAGAAAAATGTTAAATAGGGTAGAGAGGGACCTAAAAGTCCGCGGATAAAAAGATCCATCGTTGATATCTCGAAAACAAGTACAGTTAAGATTTTTTTAAACAACAATATTCAAAAGTAGAGGGAAAAAGTTGTTTAACCAGCCATCACTATGGGAGATTAACGGCAATGTTTGAAAATCCATAACAAAAGAATTTTCGTTCTTTGTTAATTTTTTTTTGTTTGTTATAATTTTTAAATGAACGTTATTTAATTGTTTTATAAGACATATTGTTACTTTTAAGTTAGATTCACCATTTGTTGCATACCACCTATAAAAGCTTACAACAGGAGGGGTAAAAAGAACCAAGTGAACCTTTACCCTGGTAGAGGTGTAAACCACAAAAAATAGTAAATAAAAAGATATTTTAAGTAGAAGAAAGCCATTTTACAAGTGTTAAATAAATTAATTAAATAAATAGTTGCTGCTCTGCTTAAAAATATTTCTAACATTATACCAGATCAAAGTTATATAAAATGTTATCTTTGCAAAAAATGTACCCATCAAGTTTATATTTTATATTGGTTTGTTTTATGTAGCTAATAATTCGTAAAATCCTTTTGAAAATAAAAATAAGACAGTGGTTATGGTTGAAAAAAAATTTTCCATGCAATTATTTGTGAAAACTTGTATTCGATAGATAATTTAAGATTTTAAATGTATTTGACATTATATATGACATAAAATAGTTAAATTTTCATAAATATTTAGACAGAAATTATTCAGGTTATAATGTGATTGCAGAGGGATTTATAAGTATCCAGAGTTGCAAATTAAACTAGTTTATTATAAATCAGATTCTTTTGCAAGAAGCTTAATTTTTTTTGGAAATCTATACTTTTCTTGAAAAGCTCAAAGATTGTATTTTTTATATCATATTCATTTTGCTTAATAAATCTGTTAACGATAGAGTCATTGTAACCAAGTACGATTTTTTGAAGATATATCAGCAATGTTTTTCACAAATACTCCAAAACTGTTAAAATTATATGATATTTGTAATCTTTATAAAATTGGCGGACGTTCTAGATGTTTAAAGTAAATCAATTTCCAATCGATTCTATGACGTCTAAGTCAATGAAAAATAATGCAGGCATATTACATAAAAAAATTTAACATATTAATTTTATACAAAGTTGATCTATATTTAGAGTTGATTTTGTATAACATAGCTATATTATGTTATCAGTATCTCTTAACATGTTTTAAAGAAGAGTTTTTTAAAGATTTGGTAGTTTGGGTGCACATATTTGATTTTGAAAAATCATCATTTTCTTGATTTCTCAATGTGCTGGTAGTCACAAAACTGAATGATGGATAGAAACTGATAGATCACGAAAATCTATACATAAGATGATTATTTAAATTAAAATTTTTGGTACTATCATCTGCTAAAAACTAACCTCCAAATTGCACAATTGTCAAAATAGCGTTAGTTTGACTTCAAAAATATTTGATTGGTAAGTGCGTCAGTACCTACCTACAATTTTGAAGAGATTAATGTTATCTCAATGTTTTTTTTTTTTTATTATCTCAATGTTGCCATATAACATAAAACGAAAGGAATATTTTGAACAAAATAAGTGCGACCTAGTCGTAAGATGTGTAACCGAGAATAGGTCCATTATTCCTTTTGTAAATACTCTATATTTTGAAAATAACCAGTTGTATTTATTTTAAATTTGAAGAAAGCCAAATAATATTGAAAATCAAATATATCAAAAATCCATAAAATTTATATTTTATTGAACGAATTTATTAAAATTTTATATATTTTGTTTATTTTAAAAAAATGTTTTTTAAATTAACATTTTTGTTAGGTGCCTTGAGTAACATTCACTTCGACATAGATTTAGGATAATTTACCAATATGATTTCTGATTTCAAGACCGTTTTCGATTTCTCCTGCAATCGAACCTAGATGCACTCGTGAATATGTAATACCTTGTGTCATACTTATGAGAAAATCAATCGCTATACATAAATACATTTCATCCATCGTCGTTTCTAATCGCATCCCCTATATATTTCATGCATTGGCGATATTATAAAATCGATATCAATAGCAAGTTATTAGAGGGTGAATCGAACCCTGTCGAAGTCAGTGATTATAGTATTTAGGCAACCATTGTTTTTATTTATCGCAGAATATTGCTGCGGCAATTCCGTAGATATTCAATGCATAGTAAATTGCTGCTTGCTATTTTGCTGTTTTTGCCTCCATAAGCATTTATGAAGAGCAATTACACGATTGATACAAAAGATATCCCGGATTTTTATTACGCTTTCTGTATATCAATATTTGTATTTGTACAGGCTTAATCTTATTTTAGTTTGCGTACGAATTGGAAATATTCCAATAAAAATTCAATTGGAATAGATTGTTTAATATATCATATCCGCGATATTAATTTTATTTGAGAGCGGATATTATTTCTATGTGGGCACTTTTTCTGTAGCAGTGGAAAAGTTTTGAATGTATTTATTTTCAATTCTTTTCCACTCATATTTTTAAATTAATTAAATTTTAGTTGATTCTGGAATTGTCGGTATACATACATAACGTACTAACTTCCTTCATACTAAATCTTAATTTAAAATTATTTAAATCATAAGTTTTATTAAAGAATGATATTCAATACGAAAAGTTATGAAAATAATAATAAAAACGTTAAAAATAAATAAATCAAGTTCCTACAAATTTGTATTTCCGTGTTTTAATTTTAATATTTTATATATCAATGTGGGATTATTAGACGCTGTGGTAGAGCTTCGGCTTTTCGAACCACAAAGTACCGAATTCAAATCTTGGATTGCTTGGATTTTTACATAAATTTGCTGTGAAAAGTTTAAAAATTAACACAAATAGAAAAGAATAAAGATTGGAAGGGTTTTAATAAAAAATATATCCAAACTTGAATAGTTCAAAAATTGGACTGTCTTTATAGAAAATAATCACTGCAACAACTTATAAAATACATATTACTACAAATACAGGGTGTCCCAGATTTTGACGTAAGCCGAGATAACCATAAATATCCTAAAAAAATAGAAAAAATTTTTTTGCACGTTATTTGAAAATTGCGAGCTTTTAAGTGCAACCTAGAGCTTTTGTGAAATAATCATTTTCATACCAATGTTCACATCATATTACACATAGAAAAATACGACAAATCTAGTAATGAAATCAACAATAGATCACGTTCAAATTCACATAGCAAAGTTTATCCATCTAAAAAATCGCGTTTTCACTGAAACAATCATCTTAAAGTTCATTGATATCAGTTCATTAACATTTTTTCGTTAAAAGGGAAACTTTGTCGATCAATAATACTCTCTTAAGATAATTCTTTTGTAGCTAAGGACTGTTTAATCCGAAGCGTCAACGGAAATTGTTGGTTTTAATTAAAAGTAGAACATAAAAATCTGGATTGGTGTCATAAAAAAGTTAACGGCGAGTATCAAGTCGTGCGCAAAAACGCATTATGGGGATATAGGTTCTGTAAAAATGCAAGATATTATAGCAACCAGGATTATAATTAAAGGGGAGAAAACTGTGAGAAAAGAAATGAAAATTGAAGATTAAAAGTAAGAGAGATTTACGGATTCTGATTACAGATTATATTACAGCATGCCATAAAAAAGTATTATGCAACTCGGATAAATTTAATTTATTGCTGAACTATGACTAATTGTTACTTTATATATTAGAGATTTGTCTGGTGCTTTATTTTAATGGTTTTTGTTGAACATCTATTTTTAACCAGAATCTTTTCTAACTGTTGTAAAAAAATTAAAACACATGTATATAATAGAGCGGGGCTTAAAGGTATGCAGGTAAGAATGTTTACCACCGATATCTCAATAATTAGTATAATTAAGATTTTTTTTAAAAACAATATTTGAAAGTAGAGAAAAAACATGTTAAACCAGCTATTACCTAGATTTTTACGTCGTTGCTATTGAGAGATATATTGTTATATGTAAGCTAGATTCAGCAGTTTTTTTATATAACTTTTATAAAAGCCTATACCAGGGTGGGGTGAAAAAGACCAATAGAACCTTTACCCTGACAATGAAAATAGCAAATAAAAATGTAAATTAAGCTGAAAAAGCAATTTTGCAAGAGATAAATCAAATAAATAGTCATTTCAACTCTGTTGATAAATATTTCTGAAGAAATACCAGATCAAGGTTATTCACAATGTTATTTGTGTAAAAAGTGCACTCACAAAATTTATATTTAGCATTGGTTGAATAATGTTGATAAAAATTAAATTAATTCAAAATAAGCAATTTTTCACTAGATAAATTAGATTATTAGTTATTTCAACTCTGCTGAAAAATATTTCTGACTAAATACCAGATCAAGGTTATATACAGTGTTATCTCTAAAATAATGTACCCATGGAGTTTATATTTAGCATTGGTTGAATAAAGTAGTTATTATTTTTAAAATCGTTTAAAAATTACGATAAAACACTGGATCTGTTTGTTCTTGGCCGTCCCAATTTACCTGGCCGGAGTAAAAAGAGACAGGTTATTTTTGAAAAACAGCATGAAAAACACATCTCCAGAGTGATGAACTAATTGGCAGTTTACTGAACATAGTCAGAGAGTTCTTTGCTTGATATATGTTATTTGTTGTGATATAATTGGTTTGGTTTTAACAATATAATTGCTCAAGGTCAAATTGGACATTTGTGCATCACACTACGCTAATTTTTTTTGTTTTTCAAATTATTATATAGTAAAGTTGGATGATAGTATCAGAATTTTTTCTTTTTCCTCGAAAGCGTCGCTTCATTTGGCGACTAAACAATTTCTGTTACCTTCGTATTCAGTTGATAGAATTTAATCCTCTTGTATGCCATTTCATTAAATTTGTTCTTTGCCGTATAAAGAAAGCATCATTCTAATACGGTTTCACTCTCTCTTCAATTTCCGCCCGCAAGCGCATTGTTATTTACGCCTGATATGAATTGTAATTTCGCGCGCAGGGGTTGCGAAAAAATGCCCGCGGACTCGGGGAAAATTTAAGGCTATTGCCTTGCTTTTCGGCGAAAGGAATGAAAATGTTATGCCAATTCGTGCGTAATGAAAAAAATATATTGAATTATACCACTGATACAGTCAGTGCGAAATTTTGATATAAGGTGGACAATGATGATATACTATTTTTTAGAATTTTTATTTTAGATGAATTGTAACATTTAATCAATGATATATGAATATAAAAAATAGAATATTAAAAATATACATAGTATAAGAATTCTGTACAATAGAATTATTTGGTATAAAATACTAACTCAAAAAATTCTAAGCAATGTAAGACAATGTTAACTGATCATATTAAATTAAACCGTAATATAGATTTTTTCAACCCAAAAATTTTAGATTTTGAAGAGAACGTAATTAAAAGAAGATTTGCTAAAGGGTTGTTTTTGCAATTGCTTAACGAAAAGTTATAAACAAACGCTTTGACAATACGGCACTGAACGAAACAAATCCGTGGTTCCTTAATAGCGTGTCAAAATTTCTTAAAAAATGACAAGATCCCATCGCTTTTTAAATTTCCCATAAAATTTGAACACATGCTAAAAACTGCTTCAAGAAAAAACGTGACATTTCTATCTTAAACTCCGAACAGTAAATACATAGTTTCGACAACTTGTTAAGTTATCATGTTTATTTGTGTGGTAAAAATATATATTTCATCAATGTGCACATACTCATACCATGGATTAATATTGATTTCATATGTTATATTAGGATACAAAATTGTAAGTGTTTATTATTATTATTATTATTATTATTATTATTATTATTAATATTATTATTGTTTTTCTCTGAAATTTCTTACTTATTTAGTTTTAATTTTTATAGTTAAATTGATTGCCACTGAATGAAAGCTAAGATACTAGCCAAAACGTATGGATTTTAAATAAATTTCTAAAAACTCTCATACTATTTTCATTGACGGTACAGTACAGTAACGCCCGACTGTTTAACTCAAATTAAACATATATATATATATATATATATATATATATATATATATACAATCACACATAAATTATGTTCAATCAAATGAAATAATAAGAACCCCATGAGTATAAAAAATTACCATAAAAATCTCAAAATTTATAGATATTCTGCGGATTCACTTCAAGGGTAATATTCGGCAATTTAATTTTATATCTACTCCCCATACCCGCAATTTTAATTAGAGGGCGTCACTGTACCCCTCGGCATTTTTTTACTTGGCCCCTTTCCCTAAAACTCGTATACATGATTTCAGCATTCTTATATTTTCTCTCCACTGCAACGGTGCGGGTGGTTTGGGGTGATATTTCAAAGAACGACGCACGTTTTCCGTCTTACAGTCCGTTTCAACCCCTCTGGAAACTTTTCACTTCCGTGATCTCATTTATTTCGACATTAGAGAATAAAATTCCTCGAAGCGTCATAATTTATTGTTATTGTAATGTTAGCACACACGTAGAAAATAAAGTCAACTTGGCAAGAGTTGCACACGAAGGAGAGGAGGACTTTTGTTTAAATTAGTTTTGGGGAAATATTTTTTGTAATTAGCAAAGATAGAAAAAGTTTTAGGATTGGGTTTATTTTTACTTGGTATTCATATTGATTATAGAATGGGCTTCCCCGTAGTTAAAGCTATGAGCTTCCAATGAAAAATCCAAAGTTCTAATAATTTCAAGCGATAGTGACATCGGTTTTCACTTGAAAATATAGGTAGCAATATGTTTCCGAATGAAATAGCCCTTGGAATTGATTTATCCAACAAAATGTCATCAATATAAGAGTTTCTCTAAAAATAATTTTATCAAAAAAGTTTGGTCAACCGTTTGACATTCATCTATGAAGGCTACGCAATTATTAGGTCATCACAACAATTATAGGACTATTAATTTCTGTTGCTTTTAACAATATATACAAATTTAATTATACTAAAATTTGTTTGAAAGATATCTGTTAATTGTTGGTAATTTTTGTTATTGAAAAAATTTAAACATTGAAGATAATGAACTGGATATTGCAAATTACAATTAGAAGTAAGCTATCACAATTAAATCAGACAAAGAAAAAGACGATTATTTAGTTTCTAACTTATTTTAACTTAATATGTCTTCTTATTCTCCCTTCCTCAGATAGATATAGTTTTATTTAAGACTATGTTAAAATATTCTATATAAACATTTATTAATATCTAATATTATGTTGATGAATTTAAAAATCTTTCTTACTCATAATATGATTTTACTTTATTATTTAAGTAAAATTTTATAAGAGTGTTTAAGTAGCATTGCAAATAGTTACTTAATCCTTTTATACCTTACATTTTTGGCCTACATTATCAATTTTTATTCTACATTTAAAAAAAAACAAAGTTTTAGAGAATTATTTAAAAATAAGATTTGTTAGATTAATAAAACGTGCAGAATTGCAGTCTGGCAGATAGACAGATGGGAATCGATGACCAGAAAAATAATTACAGAGTTCTTTAGATATAAATAAATAATTCTGGATTAAACAATCTCTATACATGATCACTCAAAATATTAATGTTTGACACAACTTTTTTTCACAAAAATTTAAATATTTTTAATATTATCAATATTTTTCAGCTTTAGCTAGTACAAAGCATAAATTGTTTGATGTACTATTTGACCGTAATTTTATTACACATAAAAAAAATTAAAATTTCCGTAGAAGTTTGAACTGATTTGTATAAGAAAACAAAAACAAATATAAAATTTTCCAAGAAGTTTACCACGAAATAATTTCCATTTAATTTAAATGCCACACTTGATATTATAACTAATGAAAGCATCCACTTATTTCATTTATTACCACGGGTGTATTATAGTTCTAATAGTACGGTCACAGAGTTAAATTGAATAATTGGCCGGATTTAAAGTGATTTAATTAAATTAACGAAGATGTAACCGAAGCTCAAGCACAGATTGGGAGAATTAGATTGAATTAAGCGATGTGATGATTTAGTAATTATTGTCGTATATTGGTGTTGATAGAAAGGATGTTTAGAATATTATAGATGACTCATGATGGCGGTATTTTTAATTTTGATACACATTCTCAGAAGAAAATAAGTCATTCAATTTCAAATGCATCACAAAGTTTATTGGTTAATTGCAAAGTACATTTATAATATAAAGTATAAAAGCAAAATTGATATTAAAATAAAATATAATTTGGTCATACATCATTAACAATTTCGAAAATAAATAATTAATATCTAAATTATGTTACTCTCTACATTTAAATTCTCTCAGTTATTTCTTTTTCACAAGTTAGTTTATTTTGTACAAAATTAATTTCTAGGATATATATTTGAATATAAATAACTGCAAAACCGTACAAAAACCTTCTAATCAAGAACTACTATAAAATGAAATAATTAATCATATATTTGACTTTTCATCATTTCAATTACTTTGATACTTTGTACTTTAGTTATAGTTTTTGGTTGAGTTTTAATGTTTCAATTTAATTATATACATATTAAAGTAAAGTCGAAACATCGTGATAGTATAGATTGTAACTATTATGAAAAAATAAATAACAAATTATTCCTTGTATTTGGAAAATACAGAAATACGACCAGGATCTTGTTGAAATGTGACCATTTTTTAGTTAGTGGTGGTTAATATTATTGATTTTGTTCATTTAAAACTTGGGATCCGTAACCGTAAATAACATTTTTAGAACCACAGTTGAAAGTAATAAAATAACTTTTCCAGCTTTTCAAATATTGAGACTTTTTGTTAAACTTTGAATTTAAGATTTTCAATATAGCTCTACTTGGAGAGGCTTCTTTAAAAAAAAATTACTATAGTGTGTGGCACTATATTTCAACAATGATATCTAGTTTGCTATACTTAGAAATTCAATACCATATCATTTGTATTTTTAATTTAAAGAAAAAGTAATACTGAGAATTAATAGCCATTGTAATTGTTATATTTGCTAGATATCAGCGAAAGATAAAGTAAATTATATGGTGTAATATAAAAATCATTGTTATACTTGAAACAAAACTTACTCACCACATAAAGAATATTCCATTCAATATTACATGCAATTTTGCGATTTGAAGTAACATGCAGTCAGTAATCATAATCCATCTGAAATTAAAAATATTTAATTGTTAGTTAAATTTTTACCAAATTTTTTTATAAATCATTTTTTGAAATAATGTTTTTATAAATAATCAGGTTACAACAAAGTATATTTTTTATTATCTTGCTTACTTAGAACTTTAGCTATACCTACAATTTTTCTTTTTACTATTTTATACTATTTTTATACTATTGTTATCATATCAAATACTATCTTTATTATATCATATACTATCATTATAATATCTATACTATGCAATTTTTATATAACTAAAATCTTTATATGATTTTCATTCAATTTATTCTAACTTCTAGTTCTATTCTAACTCAAATCAACAATTGAAATTCTACATAAATTAAATCTTACATATCAAATGACAATTCTATGCCTGTGCCAGGACTCGAACCGAGTAACCTGGTGTACGTGTCGGACATGCTTTTGACTGAGCTATTCCCGTAACAAAAAATATTTTGAATTTTTGTAAGTGAGTTTTTCTGTTAATTTTTCTTTCTATGTAATTATTCCTGACGACAAATACTATCTTTTCATTATAATAAAATGATATTTTGATTATAATGTATTTGATAAAAATATCAAATAAATATCAAATACTATTATTATTATATCATATACTAATTTTATATCCTATCACTACTCTTTATATCCTATACTACCCTATTTTCTTTATAACTGACCTCTTCATTCTTCTTTGTCTTATTCTAACTTCCAATTCTATTCTAACTCACGCCATCAGTTGTAATTCTATTTAATTTAAATCCAACAAATTAAACGACAATTATATGTCAGTGTCAGGACTCGAACTGAGTAACTGTGGCAAGTGTGTCGGGCATGCTACTGACTGAGCTATTTCCGCCACAAGAAAGTATTTTTAGTGGAATCTAATTGAATCTTTTGAATATTTGTAAGTGTTTTTTTTTGTTTGCTCTATTTAATTATTCCTGATGACATGAAGAATACAATCCGAAAAAAAAGTTCGAATAGGCATTTGACGCGGATACATATTGTTTAGTGCTAGAACATTGTGATTAATGGTAATTGATGCAGTGAACATTTTAAACGCTCGCTTCCTCATCAAATCATATCCCTGAAACGGGAATAACAATTAGGCACTAGACACTGGTGACGTATCGGACAATTACCCACATGACACTGAAACGCGCTCATTATGTCCGTTCCGAATTAATTATATACCTACTATACATATTAAATAAAGGCGATTGTTCTAATTGCACCTTTCGATACACTGGTAAAGGATTGATATTAATTGATTGAAAAATTATTATGGATTGACACTTGTTGGGGATTGTCACGAGAACCATTTATCGTTTGGCTTATAAATTATCATCCTCCAAAGTATCAAAAATCTTAGGACAAAAATATTTTGTATGCAATTTCATTAATCATTATATTGTATCACAATTTATGAAACGTATGTTCAGTAAACTACAATCTAATGATTTCATATTTCAATCAATTTAATCAAGAACCAGTGGTGTATCGCTGAAACTTCCCTTACTGAATTAAAATTTTGAAAAACCGAATTCTTTTTGATTTTCAAAACAATTTTTTTTTTGTCCAAACAATTGTTTTGTTAACGAAAGCCGAAAGTTTTTTAAAACATTCAAATCGGATGCTTATTTTTCTCAAAAACTGTAATTTTTTGATCATTTAGCTCCGCATCTCCAAAATGGCTGGACCCGTTTTTGCCAAAAACGAATCACCACTTTTCCACATCATTACAAATTGAATGTTTTTTGGATCATTTAATTCGGACGCTCCGTTCTCTCAAAAACTCAATTTCTATTTCCTGCACTTTTTGCTCTATAACTCCAAAATGGGTAGACCGACTTTTGCTAAAAACTAATTAACACATTTCCCTATCAAAAGGAATCAAATAGTTTTTGAATCATTCAAATCGGTTGAATGACGCAAACGTGGACGAAAAATTGTATCCATACATACATACACACACACATATCCATTTTTTCTAAGGTATGCCAAAATGTTCAGAAACCTACAAAACGTGAAGATATGCAAAAAATTTAATTTTCGATTTGCGGCCCATTAATATAACTTACCCTACGGGAAGTTAAAAATAAAATCAATTTATAAAATTTAGAATTTACTTTAAATAAAATTTGCCCGTAGAATCTATGTATAATGCCATTGGCAAATAATAATGAGTGTTTTTTTAAATTTAATTATTATTACAAATAACAACTGGACTTATTTTTGTATGCTCTTCTTGATAAAAATAATTCATAATAAATCCAATTGTCTCATCTTCATCGATAATGAGTCGTATATTTGTTATATAGAAAATGGTGTGTTTTTTGTTGAAATTCGAGTTTGAGTTTCAAATATGATTACAATTTAATAATTAGCGATTTAACATCTTATAGGTTGAAATTTTTGACCATTCTACAAATTGATGATTAATTTTGGATTGATGTGTATTTTTTTTTCTAAAAACAGCAATTTTTATTCATCATATTATTTATTTCATTTTAAATGAGGCATTTGATATTGACAAATTTTAATGTGTTCTCTAACCTGTAAATCAATTTAAAATACTTCATATTGCCTATAACATGGCAATTCCCATCTCATTTCGTTATAAGCTCCATACGCCAAAAGTAGGATGACTAAAAAAAATATTGCCAATTAACTTGATCTAGTAAAATTGAATCTAACAGTGAAAACCCACTGATTTAAGTACTATTTATTATTACATTTAATTAAAATAATTCAAAATAACTCATAGAATGTAAATAATGTTCTGATTGCAATCAATAAAAAAAAATTAAAAAAATTGTTATGGACAAGTTTATAATATGTATTTCGAAGTAAAAATATTTAATAATCAATTAAAAATTTCCAGAAGAAAAGTTATGAAGTAAATCCATATAACTTATTAAAGCATTCATCATGTGTCGTGTTCATGTTGATTCATATGATTGAAAATTTATTAATTTATTGAAAAACATTAACTATATTATTAGTCTCATAATACGAATGAATAATTTTCACCAAGGTCAATTCATTAGCTAATTCTGATTAAAAATCAATTATGCAATATCAATTAAAGTAGTGTTTACGTGATATTGTTTGAAACGTACAAAAAGCACGCGATTTGATCAAGCTTCGTGTATAAATTAATTTTCATAATCAGTGAATTTCGATTATTATCTCTAATTGGTTTCTGCAATATGCATCATAATTGATTTTCAACCTTTGTGGAAATACTGACACAGATATAGGAAAACACTATTTCCTATTTTATCATTATAAATTGCAACAATGGTAATAATAAATTCATAATAGTAAAAAAAACTATAAAAGATAAGTTTTTTCCTAGAATTTTTGTCTTACTAGAAGATATGTTATTTATTAATAAAAGCATATAAGCTCATAAGTTTGAAAATGGTTATGAAATTTGGAGAATAAATTAGGTTTTTATTTCAAATTAGATAGTTGTCTCATTTATTTACAATAGCTTATAAACTCTATATATTTTTAGATAAAAACCTTTGTTAGGTGGCAGTTTCGGCAGATATGACACATAATTTTAGGCATCGCAATATTTTTTTTTGAAATTTATGTTTATTTGTGTATATTAACAAATAACTATCAAAAAGTTAATTTTAATTTAGTACATTCTTTCACAGAATTAAAATATTTGGATGACACACAAATTGCGCATTGTAGCGTAAAGGTATGGTTGTCACAACAATTGCATTCATAACATCAAAACAATTGTTCAAAATCATAATTCAAGTTATTTGTCATCAAAATCATTGTTTAAAAATATCATATACAATTTTTATAATGCACAGGCATTAAACACGTTTTTAATGACCAGTGTTGCACTTGAAACTCATTTCAGAAAAATATCAGAAACAGAACTAATATATAAAAATGATGAATTTTTTACAATCATTAATTCTAATTCTAATCAGATTGTTTTATTTAATTATATAATTTATTTTTGAAATAATATATAAAGCTATTAATTAAAATTTGCTAGGAGAAAAAATTAAAATCTGAGTCATCCAATTGTTAAAACATTAAACGTATTTAGATATTTCATTAAAATTACTCGATGCAGACTTCAAATTTAATTATTTTTCAACAGCAATCAGAACTACTCAAAACTACTTGTCCTATGAGCTGCTTGTTTAGACCAATATTATGGCAAGGCTATGTTACGTTCTAGTTTTCATACAAAATGCTACTAAATACTATCAAATTGCCATGTATTTATTGTGCAATCAGGCGTTTCACACATAAAATGCAACTTCACTCATATGTTATCAAGCTATATCTCAAAGATCCAGTTATGATAACATCGTTTTTTTTTAATATTTGTGTGCTTTCTAGGTTAGATTTTCTGTTTAAAACGTTCTACACTGCAATCACATAGGATTTGGAAAGATTTTAGTACCATTTTATATGAAAACTGATATATTAAATGAACAAATCATACCCTGTAAATTTCCTAATATTCCATAACATATAATTTCAATTAGACAATATGATTCATTTTTATTCATAAAACATAAAATTATATGTATGACACATACACAGGCTCAGAATTTTAACGCGCCTTGTTGATTCACTAATTGTTCAGTAGCTTCTAATTGGAACCGGATATTCAAATAGGAAGTTGCGACATGCACAAATACTCGTACAGTAAATTAAGTCTGATATGTGGAATTGGTTCTAAACATTTGTTTTAGATTACATGCAATTAAATAGTGGTGCATGGTATCGTGCCTTAAGGCAAATTGCTGAAACTTCCCGTACCAGAATCAAATATTCGAGCAAAAAAATGATAATCAATAAATATTGATCAATGATTAATAAGAATTGTTTTAAATATTTTCAACGAGATATTTATAATTACTATATATTTATTCTATATTATACAGTGCCCATGTCATCGTTTAAAACGCTTTAAAATGTTTACATTAAGAAGAGATGCCGAATGAATCCATCTGAGGATATTTTCCTTGCGATTACTATGACGCATATAAAATATATATACATTTCTAAATTAAATTGTAAATTAAAAATTTATATATAAAGTATACAACATTGTATATTTTTGAAAATTTTGAAAAAAAAATCTGATGATTTTAAAATTTGTTTGAACCGTATAAGTGAATTTTAAAAATTAAAAATCCCGGCCCGGAATCCAAATTGTAACAAAATTTGTACTCGTGTTTGAAATCTCTTTAAAAAATCTGATAATTTGAGCTGCAATTGATCACTTCAGACTGCCAAATATATTTTTTTTACATTTTCCTCTGTATCTCCGAAACCGCTTGACACTATTCAAATGGGGCGCTTCGGTCCCTTTATTTTGGCACTTTTTGCCCCGTACCTTGGGAACGGCTGGACCTGTCTTTGCCAAAAATTAATCAGCACGTCTACTCATCAGTAGAAAACGAATGTTTTTTGAATCATTCAATTCGGTTGATTCATGCTCCCGAAATCGTGGATAAAAAATGGTATCCAAACATACACACACACACACACCTACATCCATTTTTTCTAAGGTATGCCAAAATATCCAGAAACCTTTGAAACAAAAATTTTCGATTTTTTAACAACCATTAAACATAAAATATATATTATTAACAGCAACCAGAACTCTAATTGTCTCATAAGCTTATTGAGACTCACAAGACCTGAGGTGGACCTCTATATGAAATTTCATTAATAGAATAACTTTTTCTGGAAAAAGCAATGCCGTAAGAGAATTTTCATTAATATCTTGCTATCTATATTTTAATTGCAAATCGCTATCACGCCTGCTTGATATCAGGCTATCTGAATATCAAGCAAATAGAATGCGTGATATTAAATATACTTTTGTAGATGTAGTTTATATAGTATATATTTATATATACTTTTAATAAATAATAATAATGTATTTAATATATCAAACAAATAATTTTTAATTTTGAAGTATGTTTTAGTGACATACTCTATAGTTGGTAATATTCTCAATAAAAAAACCTATTAGTTCACGTTGTTAGAGAAAAGACATACAAAAATAATCATAATTATTTACAATTATTAATCATCTTTATTATTTACAAGTTGTAAAACTAATAACTAATAATTATTTCTATTTCAACTATATAATTTAATAACGCAAATTCTATTTAATTCTTAATGATAAAACTGTGAAGATGTAAAGAAAGATTTAATTTAGTTACAGATTAAGTAGATAATTTGCAAATATGTAATTGATTCGACCTAAAAGGTAATTTTTATTTTATTAATTTAAGCATACGTTCATTGAATTTGATCATCATTATTAGTATTATTTAGTACAACTTTTTTCATCTCACGGAAATATATGTTCGTACCCATGTAATTATAATTCATTTTATCAATTAAGAAGAATATTATTTTTGAAAAATTTTAAACAATTGTAAATAATATATATAAAAAAAAAAAAATATGTTTGAAAAAATATCACATATACTTCATGCACACATAGCTTTTACTTCGAAAAATGTTTAAAGCATTATTTTAAAACCATATTGATCCTGGCAATCATTTTCTAGAAAAGACCCCAATATAAAAGAAATTAACTTAGGTCATATTCAACTTTATATATTATATATATATATAGATATATATATATATATATATATAATCTCATTAAATTTTCATCCTATTATAAAGAATGAAATAATAATCTTAAAAACCCGATCTTAATCTTTGTCAGTTTTAGCGACAGTTATCATCGCATGAGTCGTGATTCGCACTAATTCTGCTAATTACTGAAGACGAGAGTTAATTCAAAACGTTAATTATTAGCTTCAGAGCTTAACAAGCAGTTGGCTTTTAACAAGCGGATTAACATTCATATCGTGTTAATTGACATTAATTCATTTAGAAAAGTGACGCGTGCAGATATTGCGCAATTAGGCGAAGGGATACAATTACGGATATAGGCCGAGTTGGAATCAATTCTAGGGCTTGGATAATCCACCCAAGTGCAATAGAAATTTAGCTCAGAAAAATTCTTATTATGTAAAATTGCACACTTGTTATTAGTTTACGCAGATTTTGCATGCACGTTGCTAAATTGATTAACTTGGACACATTGGACGCAAGAAGTGCTATCTAATTCCACCCAAGTGTACTGGATTAGAATTCTTTGTTATTCTATTAACATTTAACTATCAAATAACTAGTTATTTAATTTTAAAAAATAAAAATATAAATGTAAAAAATTAACAAGTACAAATAAAATAGACTATAACTATGGAGAAAAGTAGTAAGGCAAAAAATTTCCCTTCCAACTGATTTTATAATATTCTTGAAAATAATATTTGGTGCACTATAAACTTAGGGCAAAGTCCCCGAGTGCCAGACCCCTAGGTTATTTAAAAATAAATCAAAAAATACTTTACAAAATTTAAATTCATTAAAATTATGACTTATGTTCAA
Source organism: Ctenocephalides felis (assembly GCF_003426905.1). NCBI lineage: Eukaryota > Metazoa > Arthropoda > Insecta > Siphonaptera > Pulicidae > Ctenocephalides > Ctenocephalides felis. The sequence continues at coordinate 12,649,846 of NW_020539726.1, forward strand.
ATAAAAAAAAAGAATTCAAATTAAATTAACAAAAACGCAAAAATAATCAATACTATCAATCAAACTTTGGTAACAAAAAATACGATTTTACAAAATGGCACCCAGTACCGTACATTTCAAAATAACCTGCATTGAACACATATGTAGCCATCTCCACACTCTGAAATGTCTGCACATGTGTGTTTGACGAATATTCTTAGTAATTACATAATACATGTTAAATAGAGTGTCCGGCGGTAGGTGCCGTCCGGCGTTACGGGACTCTCCCTATATACAATAAGATAAAATTGTGAAGTAGTGTAGAACCATGTAGTGAAAAATGTTTAGATAGAGTAAATGACTAATGTACCTACTCGTATAAAAAGTCAAAAAAACAATAAATAAAAAAAAATGGCATATTTGAAAATAACATATTCGAACTAAAAGCCATATGAGTTGAGAGTTTAGTAAAACTAACTACAGAGTGGGTTGGTTGAACCTACCAACTAAGATTATTCATAAAAAAATGAAACGTGTTTCTTAGAAAATGATAAAGTTCTAAATATGTTTTTGTATTATTAAAATTGCCCTTGCAAAGAGTTTACAAAAATATCTGATATTCTGTTAGTCTAAAATCTGGAGTCTAGACAGACTGAACTATTTGTTAACTATTTGCGTCTCACAGAAGTTTATTTTTGAAATATATATAACATTTATTTTTATAAGTAATCATCATTACACTCATTTTTTCCGTTTTATTAGAATGTCGCTAATGCATTTAGGTCATTTTATGTTAGTGATTTTATATAGGTAGTAATAATTAGCAATGTTAGTGTAAATTATAGACACATTCAAATAAATGTTGAAAGAAAGAATAACAGGTTTGAAATTGACAAAAAATTAATAAAAAATACTTCCTTACTTGCAAAAAAATATAATATGTTGCAATGAGCAATATCAATTAGCAATTTTTTTTAACTACATATTCAATTATTTCAGAATAGTGTTTCGTTTTGTGTCTATTCTCTATGATGAAACTATTTTTTTCTAATAACGCACAAGTGCACAAGTAATAAACAAATATAATAATATCTATATGTAAGCATCTACCCTTTATCAATGAATTTATTTTCCCTTCAAGTAATTCATTTATAGGTAGTATTACAAGAGTCGCTGATTGCCTAACATTGTGCGATTGCCAAAGACGCCGAAAAAATATATGAGAGGGTTGAAAAAGACTAATACTGACACGGCAGTAAAAGGGTTGATACACCACCCTTTGTATTCTTATCTATAACCTCATTATCACATATACCCAAAGTTTCTTAAAAGAAGACCAGACCTAAAATTATTAATGTTGTTGTCTAGAATGTTATTTTCTTAAAGGATACTGTGATTCGAATGTTACAACAATAATAATTTTTTTTTTCTAATAGTTTTTTCATTATCTCAACTTAATAGATAAATTAATTACTTTAAGTATACTTTAACCCTTTCAACTCGTACATTGCAAAAGTCGTAAGTATTCTGACGCCGGAGCGGCGGCATCAGAGTGGCCAGGGTTAGTTCATTATTCTTGTCTATAGAATAGATAAATCAAAATTTTTACTTGCAATAATAAATGGTGGTTAAACAAAGTTAGTTTATATAATTTTTAGATGTTTAATTAATAGATAATCTATGTTAGCAAAATATTGAATTGAATGGGCCCAAAATTTGGTATCCTATTTTGATTAATCATATTTTCTTGATGTTGGCTGTCCAAAAGCTATATCTATGATTTTTAAACAAGCGTTGATTTAAATTTTTGAATTAGAATTTCTCAATTTTATATCCATGTTTCCATATAGCATAACACATGTTACCAAGGATAGCTATTACTGTTACATATTGTAAAATTTTGAAAAAAAAAAACAAGTATAATCTTGCCGTAATGTGTTTAACCGAGAATATATGCATAAATCTCAATAACAAAACTAAATCTATTTATTATTTTCCTAACATTTTGAGAATATCTTACCCGTTTTTTTTAATTCCTCGTCATTAGATGTAGAAAACATCACAATATTGAATAAACGGATATAAAAGAGTAAGACATGCAAATGAATAATTTCGGGAACCCTTTCGTGATATCACAAAGTTTTCATTACGAAGGGGATGGAAGGGTTATCGTGTCAATTAACTCGCCACTAAATAAATACTGAGAATCATGAACTTATGGGGTTAAAAAGAAAAATGATAAGATATACAAATATGCCATGCAAAGATTAAATTATATATTTAACGCAGAATTAAAAGTTAGAGCTAAAGATATTTTAAACATGATTTAAAGTAACAAATATTATTTAAGGATGCAAAGAAAAATGAATTTTCTTTTTTTCTATTATCTCTTTTATTTACAACTGTCTAGTAAAGCACATTCAATAAATTTGATGAATTTACAATAGTCGGCCCAAAAGGGACATTGTATACTGCAAGGGCATGTTGGAAAAAACAACTCAGTAGTTGTTTTTCTATTCGATATAAAATTTGCAATATTTTATTGATAATTATATAATTGTAACTATTTACTTATTGAATAATTTCTTATAAATAATGATTAAGTTATTTCCATTTTTTATCAGGAGAGTTGATGGCTTAAATCCTGTGGCGCTTTTCTTTTCAATCATTTTTCTTCAAACGATTTTTTTCAAATCAAAATTACTAACTTTAGTAAAAAGTTTATCATTCTCTCCTTTAAAAGTATTTATAGAATTCTGTTCTATTTTCTTAATAAGAAAAAATAATGCCAGACTGTCAAGAAGTTAGACTTCATAATTTTTGTTAATTTAAGTAAAATTTAAAACAGAAGTTTACAAAAAAAAAAATTGGATTTGAGTTATAAAATGAGGAGCTATTTTAACCCGCCTTTGGAATTTTGTTTCCGGCAATTTTCTCAACCATAAAGCATTGTTTAACATACTTATTGTACATGTAATTTGTGGATATTTGATGAGTAGTTGTAATTTTATTATCAAGTAATTGCGAATATTTAATTTAAGCTTATGCTTTTCGAAAGTCCAAGATTATCCGGAACAATAAATCTAATTTTAGAACAAATATTACTTTTAGATAAACAAACCAGGACGTATAGGCACCTTAATTGAATACCCATGATCTCATTAAGATTTTTAAATTTTATCTATGAGTAAATGAAAATAATTACATGGTACTTCCTATTTCGTCTGAATAGTTTTTCTTAAAAGTAAAGTACAACCTAGGAAGTTCTTACATATTGGGCGTAACAAGATGTGTTGTAAGTCTATTAGTTCGCATGATCCTGACAACCCTTTTCATGTATTGCAAACGATCTTAGGTAGTTGAAAATCACAAAAAGAAAAATTAAAGCTTGTGTTCTTTAGTACATGTACCACTTTGACGCATAATCAAGAGCAAGCTTTTGAAATTAAGCAATTTACCAAATTCTAAAATTTATAACCGTACCTAAGCTGTCATAAGCTTTCAAAATTATAATTATTATAAAAATTTAATTGAAAGCTTTTCTAAACAATCTGTAGTTTTATTACTAAACTAGTGATGTGTGGCAACGTGCCTTAAAGAAAATTGCTGGAGTTTCCGGGATGAAATATTCGAGCAATTTTAAATGTTTTCAAATAAATTATTATAAATACACAAATTATAAGAGCTTATAAATCGGACGTTGCCGTTTATATAAGTTAATATGAAAAGAAAATGAACAGAACCTAATGATTCATTCTGAAGGAGTGTTATAATGAAGGATCTTGTATCATATTTCTAAGAATTATATAAACCGAATGGCAAAGTTAAAATTATTTATGCAAATTATATAAAATAGTTTTAGAATTTTAGTTTAAAATAAATTACATACTTATTGAAGTTACATATTACATATATACATACTTTCCGTATTATTTTCCATATTCACAAAACTCCGTGTTCTCAAAAACTCAAATTCTCACTCTTTGTTCCGTCTCTCCGAAACGGCTGAACCAACTTATGCCAAAAGCTAATCAGCACGTCTTCTTATCAACAGGAATCGATTGCTGTTTGAATCAATCTAATCGGTTGTTCCGTACACCCGAAATCGTCGACGACAAATTTTATTCATGCATACACACACATCCATTTTTTCTATGGTATTCGAAAATATAACTTACACTACGAAAAGTTGAAAAATATTTTTCTAGAAACAATGTCAAACAAAATATGAAATACGTATTGGATGTATAGAAACTGATATAATTTCATTGTCAAATCTCTTAGGATTAAGAGCTTCTCTAATAACTCAGACTAAATTGATCATTATGATTGAAAGATAACAATGTATATACACACACCTATATATGTGTGTGGGTATATACGTATACGTTTAGTAGCATATAGATATTAATAAAAATATACGAAATGTAACAATGTATTATTTTTATTTGTTCACAGTCACTCTAACTCTCGAGACGGGATCAGTGATCGAGATACCATCGCATTCCATCAACGATCTGCGCAGATTGCTATCACTGCCAGGAGGTGAATCGACTCTGCTCTTGACGCAGTCAAAACCATCTAATTATAAAAATAATCAACAAAACGGTCCCACGAACTGCCATGTGTGCAAAGCATGTCGCAGGGCCTATTCCTGCCGCGAGGCATTCGACAAACACCCATGCGGCAACCTGCACGGTATGGTCATCGTGGAAATTCAGGAGGATTTGTCAAAGAAACTTGCTCACACTCAGTACAATTCATCTGTGCAACCACAGCATCCAACCAAAGGTTCAGATAAAGAGGGACGCACTGATGAAGTTGATCACCAGAAACACGAAGGAGATTTCAGGAACAATAAAGCGACGAATGAGTCTAATGCTTCTAATGTTATGGACTGTTCATCGCCTAATAAACAGATGACTAATGAAGCAACGGATACGAAGCGAGTTTTTCGCGAACCGGAACCTATCAAGTTAGATATGTCTCTTAAAAAAGGCGCAGATGCTGACAGCTTGAAAGCATCCTTGCCGCAAAGATTGAACATTCCTCAAGCTGGAAATATTTTGTCCAATGGAATGGCCAATAATAATACAAACGTTTCTCAGGAAATAGAAGATTTGCAAAATAAAGCTGTTTCTTTGGTGAGAAAAGGTACACAAGAATCACCTTTAAGTGATGAAATGGAAAATGTAGTGAATCAAATAACAATGCTTGCGGCGAGAGCTGCTAAGGAGCAACCGATGCACTTAACCTCCGGAGCGGGGAAAACTATCATTGCTCCGGGCGTCTAGGAAAAACGGTGTGGAAATTAGAATGGAATTATTGGAATATGACGACGAATGTATTATTAATATATTTGATTGGTGCAATGTTTTAACAAAACTGCTTTATCATGTAAATTAGTGAGTGTGCTAAGTGATTTTCTTTGATGGTATTTTACAAAGCGGTGAAAATTTGTTGCAACAAAAATGTGTTAAAAACAATTGAAATCTAGCAAGATATTGACGCATAGTTCATATCTTCGAGATACAACATTCGTAATGTCTTCAAATTATCTTATAATGCAACTGAGGTTACTACTTTACATAAATTTAATTATTTTATCATATGTCTAATTATTTAAATATTAATGTAAAAAATTACCGTTAATAATATTTAGCGGAATAGTTATAGAAACATTGGTAATTATTGGTACACAAAACAATGCTTTCTATTTGCAACTAAGATGTACTTATTTAAATTAGCTAATTTATATAATTACGTGCAAGTTGCAATATTATAAATAATAACAATCAAAATATTTTTATTATTAACTAATTATATATTTGCAATTAATATATGGCTTTGCTGTATATTTCACCATGAATAAGTTCCAATTTTTATATATGCATAAACATGTGTATTAAAATATAATATTATATTTGTTAACTGAAGTCTCAAAATCAGTAGAAATTATTTATGTGAATCGTTGTATATATCCATGTGTGTAGATTTTAGTACTGAGTAATGTTTGACTAACTCCGATATGCCGTAATGTAAATTATTGGCGAAAGTTAGAGTGACTTAAATTGATAGATTATAGCAAAATATATTCCAGAATGATACTTAAAGCAAATAATGCGAAATCATCGCAAAAGAGATTCCTAGTTTAAAAAAATAAATCGAAGAAGGCTGCGAATTAGTTTGCCGGTTGCTAAGACTTTGATAATGATATAAGACTATCGAATTATTTGCGAAAGAACTTATTCTGAAGACAAAAGTGTTCCTATTTTCGAGACAAATTGAAAAGATCGTTATTAGAAAAATCACGTGGTTGAATCCGAAATTAGTACTCGCATGCAATTACTAACAAATGTTTAGAAGGTATAGTGCGAAGCTTATAATTATCCGGGAAGCTTTCAGGCTCTAAATAAATAACTAAATAATTAAGACCCGGAAAATTGAGAAATTTTCAAAATTTCTAAAACTAAACACGGTCCGCTGACTGGGCGGCGGAATTCGTGATCCTTGAGACTTGGAACTGATATCAATTGGTTCGAAGTCTTCATAAAAAGGATTATTTAACAGCTCCCAGCAAAACAGTTCCTATTCAAAAAATACTAATATTATATAACTATTATTATCATTATTATTAATATTAATTATAAAATAAAAAAAAATGAGAATAACGATAAAACCCCTAAAAATAACTCATCCCATTCCAAACATCCCTGCACGGACTTTACATGAAGCCCATTCTTTCCTTTGGCTAAACCTACAGGATTGCATATATAATAACACACCTGCAAATCAATATATATATATATATATATATATATATATATATATATTTGCGAGTGTGCATTTATATACTTATATTAAGTATAAACATACATGCATATATATGAACTTACGCACGGAGTTTTTCGTACACATGTATATAAAATTATAAGTACGTATTTATAGATTTATATAAAGGTGTTTGTAATCATATCCGCGATTGTAATTTTATTATATGTATGAATGCATATGCACTTTAATGCCCTCCCGATCCCACTTAGTCAGGTCCCTCCAAAATTTCCCATTATCTTCCTCAACATGGGCTTGGCTGAATTTGGTTCCTATATATAAATATAAAAAAATATAAACTTAAGCATAGATAATATATTTAATTTAACAAACAAGCCACATTGGTAGGTAAGTGAAGCGGTGTTATTTTTTACAGGGCCGCAACCAGGAGAGGAATCATTCATTTTCTCCCAGGCGCGAAAATATAACTTTTTGCATCTTATATAATATCAATCAAATTAATTGCGGTCTTATAAGAAATTTGCAGCGTATTCGTATAGTTATAAATATATATTTAATGTAGTACTTTTTCCAAGTCAACTCATAACTGGGGCCTGGTCTCGCCAATTGCTACCAAATATTTCCAAGTTTTTTGGAAAAATTTGATATTTTGCAAGAAAAGGACATTATCATCTAACAATCGCGGCAGGCCCAACCTCGCATTGAAGTTGTGATTTGGAAATTCTGTGTGATTTCAAAAATAAATAAAAAATAAAAATAAATGAGCATGGTGAGAGAGAGCAACGCAAAACGGTCCAAAAAAGATTTAAACTGATTACAATATTTAAAGTAATTCAACATTTTTTAAGGTGAATTATTTCAAGTGCAATAGATTACGGTGTCGCAATTGAATTTTCAGAGAAAAACATTTTTAGTATTAACTTTATGCGTCAGTATATTTTTTTTGAAGACTGCTTTACGTTGCTGGTGTCCTTTTACAATACTTTTGAAGCTGGTATAATATATGTAATTTTTCATATTATTACATTTATTAATTATAATTGCTAAATTTATCATAAATATCAATATGTGTAGTAATTACAGAACATTAGTGGCAATACTGTTGAGTCCGAATCGATTTTAATTTATGAGTAACAACAACGTACATTTAAGAAATATAAAGTAGAATCGGCAAATTGTATTTTACATAACTTATTTATATTTGCAATATTATGAGTATATTTATTTATGTTTGTTGATATAATTTACTATGTATTTTTAAGTTTATATTTATAAGAATTATTTATTATTAAAGACCTAATTTAAAATAGTGTACATAATAATTTGATATGAAATAGGGTTACAGCGTGCTTAGCTTATTTTTCTATGAGTGATTATTTATTTATTACTATTTTTGTATAAGTATTTATTTGTTGTTAGTGTGTTAATAAATAGGTTACTTAAATTTCTAACTAGCTAACATAAATTATTTCAAATAAGTTATTTATTTTAGGCTGGTAGTTAAAATAAATCCATTGTAACTTTACATTCTGACTGATCATGATTTTAAACGAGATATCAACGAATGCATATTCTGTTAAAATAACAATTTTATGTTAAAACTTAGTAAATTAAAATATAATCATGATTGTGTTCTGAGATAACTACTTTATACAATTTTATACTAAAAGCATTGTTCATTATTAGTATTACTAAAAAGATTTTGATTATGATAAATATAATTTTGTAATCAATGTATACCAACAGTACCTAATTGTACTTAACCTATAGTTCCTAAATCGCCTGTGTTTATGTACAAGTGCTTGTTAATAAATTTAAAATTTACCAGTAATCAGTTTTCTATTTATTAAGTCTATAGGTTAGACTTATCAGGTGATTTTTTAACTAGGGTTCTAATGGCTAACATAGAAATATTATATTTAAATAGCATTTAAATAAGTTTCTTTCGATGTCTCAGAAAACTTACAATTAGATCAAATATTATGTTAAAGAGAAGATGTCTCGTATGTATATTTTATATATGTTCAACTGTAAAATTCTGTTGTCAGTTTTGAAATTTTGTTGGACCTAAATGATTGTTCGCAGCTCAGCATACCAAGTGTCCGTGATTGTTGGAATAAACTCTACAATAGTTTATCATAACATTTTGTTTTTATTTTAATATCACCTTATATCCTAGACCATTTTATATCCTTAAAAAATCACCAATTATATATTTTTTTCAGGTACCAAAATAATCAATTTCTAGTTGATGAAGTTTATACTAGTACGAGAAACAATAAGCTATTCAACATAATAATAGTATTGGAAATTTTGGAAAATCGTATTTTTTAGAAAAAATCTTTAAAAAATCAAATCTTATTGTTTTTTTCGTATTTTTTTATACCATAATGTTTCAATACATTCAAATAATTTCATTCTAATCATAGATAAACAAGTATAAATGATTTTAATGCTTCTATTCATTTTGGGTCACTTATAAAAAACTATATGTAGGTGTGTATCTGATAGAGTTTAAAAGGATGAAAAAAAAAGTTCGGGATGATTCAGAAACATTCGATTTTTATTTTTACAAATGCATTGATTTTTGATGAAGATAATTAACATAAATAAATACAACTATTGTTTTTACCAAAATGCTTAAAAATTTAAATTACGCCTACCTAATAATTATGATTTCAAGCTAGTGGTGTATGGCATCATGCCATAAGGCAAATTGCTGAAACTTCCCATATCGTAACGAAATGTTCGAGAAATATTAAAAGTTTTTAAATAGATTATTATAAATAAATACTGTAACATTGTCTAATATTTATAAGAATTATATAAACTAAATTGAAAAGCTAGAAATATTAATTTAAAGTATATAAGAGAGCTTTAGAACTTTAGCAAGAATTAAAATTAAAATCTTAATTATTTTCGATATACAAAAAAAATTGGAAAAGTTTTTTGAATCATTCAAATCGGATGCTCCGTTTTCTCAAAACCTCGATTTATATTTACGGCACTCTTTGCTGTGTATCTCCGTAATAGCTGGATTTGCGTTTGCCAAAAACTAATCAGCACATCTCCATATCAATAGGAATAGAATGTTTTTTGAACCATTCAAATCAGTTGATCTGTGCGCCCGAAAACGGGAACGAAAAAATACGGACATACAAAATAGATTTTTATACAACATAGAGTTCCGTACTATCTATATAAGAACAGTTAATATTTTTTTACATAATAATTTTTGTTATCAAAACAAACAATTTGGATAATTAGAGTGTCTTGATTATAATTTTTTAATTAAATAATAACAAATTACGTTTATTATACAAAAAATCAAGAGTAAAAATATTTTCAAAAAAATAAAAAGAATTAAATGAATACAAAAATCAATAAATTCAAGTCAGAAGAAAAACCAACATTTTAAAAAAAGAAGTTTCTTGAAACCATGCCAAACCCAATTCGTGTTATTTAATAACGAATTAATTACAGAACTGTTTATTATGTTATTATAGATTTGTACCACTGAAAAATTTATAAAGGTATGTATTGAAATTTTGTTTAAAATAACAAAAAGATATTACAAAAACAACATATAGAAAATAGACAGTAAAAAAATAAATAGTTCTTATTAAATTACATATTAAAGCATATGTAATCTATAATTTTATAATATAACAAAAGCTTATTCATAAACTATTAAGCAATTTATATCAAAGTATATAATAAATTGTTTTAATTCAATATGTACCCGTGAGAAATATGGGTAAATCTATTTTGCAAAACTAAATGTAAATAGCAATAAATAGATATAATGTTTAATTGTTTACTATAAACTATTCGTGGCAAAATATAGTTCACAAGCCTGATTGAAACGTATAGGACATATAAAGAAAACTTTTGTAGTCTTATCAGAATTACTTTGAGATTATTAAATTCATTAAAAATTATTAAAAAAAGAGTGATACACTTCTGATGTAAGAAAATGTTTAATATCCCTAATATCAGGCGCTCGAGTATTAGTCTTTATTTCCCGGCTAATAACGGTGTAAATTACATGATACTCATATAGCCTGATAAATCCATAAAAAATACCCTTGGCCAACCTTCCAGCACCTGTATTTCTGTTGATACAACTTGATGGATTTTCTTTTAGGAAAAGGCAAACAGGAAACTCAGCCGCCAACGCGACCCCAACGGATTAAGTAACGGGACGGGCAAGTATTTTTTCATTGGTAATTCTCTACAAATATTTGGTTTCTATTAAATCTTTTATATCTCGAGACTTGAATCCAATTAGAATGGCTACGGATTATCGAGTGGTCAGGAAATTAAATATTACTTCAATATAATTTAAAATAAAAATCAACATTTTGGTCTTGCCATTTCAGATAAATTCAATCAATATTTTTTCATAATTATTTTTGCTGGTTTCTCAATATAAAATTATTTTATAAATGAAAAAATATATTGATCTACGTATGCAATAAAAGCATGCTATACTAAAGACCAATTCTACACCAAATACAATTTGATCATTAAAAAAAAAACAATTTGATAAATATTGACAGACAGCACAGAGAAAGGCTAAAAGTAACTATATGACTAATATAAAAAAATAACTATTCAATGAAAACCCTTTCGCTACAATCTTGACAACCTTTGCGGACCGGTGTCGTCTAGAGACGACTGTTGTGTTGACTTTGTTTCAATATTTTTGACTCTGACAAAGTTAAATCATTGAGAGTTCCAATTTGTTATTGTAATATTTAATTTTTCAGAAGTGTTATTTTTAATTCTTAATTAAATTTGCATTGGTTGTGATTGGAAAATCTTAATATATGTTGGGTGAGAAATACTTGGGCTAACTAATCATTTTTAGGTTTTCATTATTTTACTTGGCATTATTCAATAATAAAGACATCAAGTATTTTACCATTTCTCAATCCTGATTAAATGTGCCAAATATTGATGAAACTTGCTAACGCACTTTGGTACATTTTGTAAAGGAAAACTATGAAGTAAAAATTTTTATATGATAGTTTAACAAAAAGTCTTAATTGTTGAAAACTTGGGGCAATTTTGGTTTATTTTACAGTGGTCCTAGAAATATTATCACGGTTACAGTTTAAAGTTTAAATGAACAAAATTGTATAATATTATAATAACCAAAAAATAGACATAAATTCACTTATAATTTTCATACGACGAGAAATATTTTTCTCTATTTTTTAATCAGGACAGTTAAAGTCAATACTATCAGCCCGTTTTGGGCTTGACAAAACGGTTAAAGTCTGGGACACACTGTATACTTTTTCATTCTGTTTCCGGTTGTGTTTGAGAAGGATTTCAATGTATATTTTAAGTAAAACTGTTTATTATGATTTATCATAATTTCTGAAAAAAAATCAAACGCAAAGATTTAAACTTGCATTTCTGTATACATGCGTATTTATAGCGTGAATGAATACTAATGGATACGTAATATTAAGAAAGAACAATAGAATTCTAGAGCCTCCTCCCATAAAGTAATTCCAAACGGCGACTTCCGTAAAGACAAGGGGCATGAGATAAACGGAAGATTTAGTAGATATAAATTTTAACGAGCCTAACATATTTATAATCAGACAAAAGACCTAAGTGAAATATTTCTTTTGCTATACAATAAAAAAGCATATTTTAATTGTGTACACATTGATCTATGTAATTTTGCAAGTAGGCTTCAATATAACTAGAAGCAATTGTTGCAACAAACGAATGTTAAAATATTGTTATTCTAAGAAAATTTACCATACAAAAGACAATGCATGACAAAAAAATAAAAACAGATGAAATAATAAAATATTTGTTATAGTTTTTGAAAATATTTTTAATTTGAGGGTAGAGCGAAAATTGAAGCCGGCGTGTAAAAAAATCTATCAATGACATCTTTAAAACAAGTAAAGTTAGGAGTTTTTTAACAACAATATTTGAAAGTAGAGGGCGAAAGATATATAACAAGCCACTTTGATTCTAGCAACATGATAAGTTTCATCGAAAAAATTTTTATACGCTTTTTTGCTATTAGCAGAAAAGTAAAAAAAAAATCGTTCACGTTTAATCCAAAAATTCTAAATCAATTTTTCACTTTTCTGCTATTCACAAAAAAACGACTTAGCTGATAGTCTTGCAAAACTTACAAGACTAGTCTTTATCGAGTTACATCGAATGGCTTTTAAATATTTGAATGCCGTTTTTGAGAAAACTTTGACGCAAGCTAAAAATTCGGCTCACACACAACATACTTTTTTAAAATTTGGTCTCATTCGATTCAGAATGGCTTGAAAACGTCGAGAAATAAAAATTAAGCAAATCGAATTTTTGTACGAAAACATAAACTTCTCCTTCGGGAAGTTAAAAATGTATCCTTTCAAAATTAAATATGTAATAAATTTTACTTCGTCTATGGGGTAAAAAGAATTAGATTACAAGTTTTTGAATAATAATAGATTACTGCATATAGTTAAGGTAGTTGTTGGTTTGATATGTGTTTTTGCTTTTGATGTAGTTGGTGTGGTTTTTACAGTATAAATGCCAAAAGTCAAATTGGACCTTTACGCCCCGCCCTACCTTATGCAATTTTTTTTAATAAATCTATTATTTTTCCAAATGCGCTGTATTTATTTTTCCCGTTCCCAATTCCTCGAGACTGAAAACAGATTTAGTAAAAAAGTAGCATCATCCTCTATTATGTCTTGATTTTTCCGCAATGTTGTCTTGTCATGCGCTATAAACTGTACAATGAATGTCAAATCAAACATAATTCTGTGTCGTTTATTGATTTCTTGCATCATTCCGTACTGGGGATGTGGGTTTTCAATTTTCGCGTATAAATATCTCTCCCCCGAGCCGCTCTAAGCCCAAGTCAAATATTTCCTTACGACGCGTATCCGCGAACTCGTGTGTGCGTATGGATAAATATTGTTACTTATTTTTTCAACGGATGAGAAAAAATGCTTTGGCTTCCTATTGAAAAGGTTACATATCAAATATACACACATGCTGAATATGGGCCTGAATTTTTCATGTCTGTGATGAAAGTAGGTGAAAAGTAGCATGAAAGAGTCTAGTCTTGACAACGTCATTTGAACATGCTTTTTAAATACTCATACGGTAATTTTTTGTAAAAATACTGAACATCTACAAGTTTGCATATAAAAATAATATTCTTGAATTTTAAAATAATTTAATATATTGATTTTATAGTATTTATAGTAATGCACAATGTGGTTAAAGAGATAGTTAAATTGTCTAATAAAAAATACAACTAGTGGTGTATGGCATCGTCGCTTAAGGCAAATTGCTGGAACTTCCAGTACTGAAAACTAAATTATTAAAAAAATACTTTGCAAAACTTTGAGAAAATTAAATTTGTAAGAAATTTTGAAATTTTTGAGAAATTTTGAAATTTTTGAAAGAAAATGACTTTTTTGACAAATTAGATTTTTATTGTATTTTCATTTTTTTTGAAAATTTTGAACGTCTTTGTCAAGCAATCGCGCTGCATAGCTGATTTGGAGTCGAAATATAAAAGCGCGTAAGCGCCGCGTTGCCGTCTAACGTGTAAACTTTGGTACGGAACTGATATAAATGTACACAAAATTTGTACTTATTATTATACTTTTTATAAAATATCTGATAATGATAATACGATGTACATATGTCTAATGTTCATTTTTGTTAGCCAAATGGCATTATTTTTTACTTATTTTCATTGAATCTCCGGAGACGCTGGACCAGCCTTTACAAAAACTCTACCAATTGTTAATTTTTTCAATACAAGTGAAATGATTTTTGAATTATTTAAATCGGACGCTCCGTTATCTCAAAAATTATAATACCATTTTTGGCACTTTTTGACCCGAATCTCCGAAACGACTAGACTTGCATTTGCCAAAAACTAGTTAACACGTCTCTTTATCAGTAGAAATCGAATATTTTTGAATTATTCAAATCGGTTAATCCGTGTTCGCAAAATCGTCAACAAAAATTGGTATCCGCTATACACACACACGCACACATTCTCACACACACACCATATATAAACTTTTTCTAAGGTATGCCAAAGTGTTCAGAAACTTTTCAAGCGTAAAGATATATACAAATTTTCATCTTCGATATTTTTGCTGTTACTATAACTTATCCTACGAGAAGTTAGATATTTGGAGATGCTTTTTAAATATCATACGATATTTAAAAAAAAACTAAACAGCTACAAGTTTGTATACAAAAATAATGTTATTTAGATTTAAAATAATTTGATTTATTGATTTTAATGAATTTGTAGTAATACACAATGGGGTTAAAGGGATGGATATAATTTCTAATCCAAAATACAGCTATCCTTTCTTTATCGTGTAGTTAAACATTCAGTTTTTTGTTTAAATTTCATGTGTAAATTAATTAGGTGAGTTTTTTTTCAATTTGTTTTCATGTATTGATTATTCCAAATTTTAATTTTTTCTATATTATACGTGGTTATACGCACGAAGCTGTTTATAATTTTTTTTGAATTCTATATAATGTATGCATATTCTATGTAATGTATTTTCAAATTTTAAATTCTACATTTGTGGATGCAGCGTTTTAGATACATACATTTTAAAGGCGCTTTACAAATTCATATTCCAAATCTAATTGCTGAATTATTAAATTCTGCAGTTTTAATAGTAAGTTTTTAAATTCCACATTTTACATTTTTAAATGTTAAATTTTTCATTAATTGATGCATTCTGCATAATATCTATTTGATACATTTATTTATAAGAAGTTCTATAATGTTGATGAGTTTTAATTTGGTGCAGCAACGCAACAAAAAGCTTTCGTTGCGCTGATAATATATTATAAGGTAAAATTTTTAGAATTGGATAAGTTAATATTAATAAAGATATGTAAAATAAATATATATAGTTTATTTTCAACTTCGTTATAATGAGGTTGCTACATTTTCTCTATATTCATATAACTAATTAATTTCTTAATTTTTTAGTAAGAACGTGAATCAAATTACTATGAAAAGTTGAAGCAACTATTTCAGAAGCAATTTTTAAAAGCTTAGACAAATCACATGTGTTTCTTACCGAATTTACTAACATAAAATTTCAAAACAGTTTTTTTATGGAATCTTTAATATCTAATTTTAAGTGTTAATATATTATTAATTGAAAATGAAAATTAAAACTTTGTAATTCATTCAAATTGAAATGAAGTAAAAATATTATAAGTTGTTTTTTTTATAAAATTAATAAATCAATATTATCAATAGTCATCGAAATACATCTGTCCTGATTTGTATAATGAAATAAAGCCGGATTTTTCATGCAAACACGATTTGCAAAGCAATCACAGTTAACAAGACGATACGTTTAGAGAGGCAGATTATTTGAGCATAAATATAGATATGGATTATTTTGCGTTATATGATATTCCAGCTTTTGAAGATGTTTGCCAATTTATGTCGCGCTTAAAATGAAAGCAAACAAGGCAAGAGCATCGAGTAAAAATCAAACGAATGGGATATCAGATAAATTGTTATATAATTGTTGTATTATATATATATATATATATATATATATATATATATATATATATATTTCCATGTATTAAAAAATATACTTCTTCTATAGAGAGATTTAAGCGTTTAACCCAAAAGTAGGGTTTAGGGTGCATTTAATTTTAATTGAGTATTTCATTATTTTTTATTATATAAATTGTTATCATAATACCAAATATTCTATGATCTATTTAAATACAGTTTGTTATAAATAAGATATTATTTGTTGTTATTCCAAAGATCGATAAACTATATTAGAAATTGTTTAACCAAGAAAATTTTTAAAAAAAATAGATCTAAGGTTTGTTTTCAAAAATGCAATCTGTCATAATAATCTATGTAAATAAAAATCAACGTAGAGCATCAAAATTACGTTTAATAATATAAAATAAAATTTATGTATGTGATAAAATCGTCTGGCAAGCCAAAAACATCTTAAAAGAATTATGTGAATGTATTTAGAAGATTTCCAAATAAGGTGAATGAATTTGTTAATTTTTAACTTCCCGTAGGGTAAGTTATAGTAATCGCAAAAAAATCGAAAATGAAATTTTTTATATATCTTTACGTTTCAGAGGTTTCTGAACATTTTGGCATACCTTAGAAAAAATGGATGTATGTGTTTGTGTGTGTGTGTGTGTATGTGTGTGTGTATGTATGTATGTGTGTGTATGTATGTGCGGATACAAATTTTCGTCGACGATTTCGGGAACACGGATCAACCGATTTGAATATTTCAAAAAACATTCGATTCGTATTGATAAGAAGACGTGCTGATTAGTTTTTGGCGAAGGCAGGTCTAGCCGTTCCGGAGATACGGGGCAAAAAGTGCCGAAAACGGTAACTCAGTTTTTAAGCGAACGGAGCGTCCGATTTTAATAATTCAAAAAACATTCAACTTGTATTGACAAGATAAAGAATTGATCAAATTTTCATAAAGGCAGGTCTAGCGGTTTCGGAGATCTAACGAAAAAAGTAAAAAAAAATGCCATTTGGCGGTCAAAAATGATCATTAGACATATGCACATCAAATTTTCAGATATTTTATAGAGATTTCAACAATAAGTATAAATTTTGTTTATTTTCCTATGGGTTCCGTACCAATGTTTACCCGTTAGACAGCGACGCCGCGCTTACCCGCTTTATATTTTGTCTCTATGCAGTTAAAGCAGTACGATTGCTTTGAAAAACAAGTTCAGATCTTCCAAAATATGTCAAAATAAAGAAAACATTTTTTTCTTCAAAAAAAAAATTTTTTTTTTAAATTTTTTTAAAAAAAAAATTTAAAAAAAAAAATTTTTTTTTCAAAAAAAAGTAATTTTTTGTCCAATTTATAGTTTTTCAAAAATCTTATTTTTTCGAAGTAAATTTTTTTCAAAAATGTTAATCGTTTTTAAAAAAAATAATAATTTTTGGTACGGGAAGTTCCAGCAATTTGCCTTAAGGCACGATGCCCTAATTGCCTTAAGACAGAATTCCACTTACAGCTAGTTTCTTTTTGTTAATAAACCCTACATGATTTGAGATTGTGGCACGTTTAGGTGTAATAATGTTACTTATTTACTTCTCCCTATTCCCATTTACTGAGTCCCCTTTTGTACACTTACATTGGCAAAAATAAATAAATATCACATTATGAACCATCTCGCATTAATAAATAAGTATGTATCTCATCTTATATATTATTATTATTATTATTCTAGTACAAGCACAAAAATGTCATATCTAAAGTGGAATGGTGGACTAAAGAAAATTCGTATTGCGCTACAGAAGGAGCAAAACAAAAACATATTTTAAGAATTTTTAATCAAAATGTATTTAAAAATTAAAAATTAGATTTCTTAAAAGCAAACGAATATTAGTTTGCTTCCAAAATTTCACTAACAAATTATAATTCTGAAAAATTTAACTAAAAATAAGAGTGATCAATTTTGAGGCAAGGGTCGTCTATAGACGACATTTGTATAAGTACAGGTACAGAACACATATAGCAAAAAGATTAAATAATAAATAAACTAGCTGTAAGTGGAATTCTGTCTTAAGGCAATTAAGGCATCGTGCCTTAAGGCAAATTGCTGGAACTTCCCGTACCAAATATTATTAATTTTTTAAAAACGATTAACGTTTTTGAAAAAAATGTACTTTGAAAAAATAATATTTTTGAGAAACTATATATATGGACCAAAAATTACTTTTTTTTGAAAAAAAAAATTTTTTAGAAAAAATAATTTTTTTTTATTTTTTTTTTTTTGAAAAAAAAATTTTTTTTCTTTATTTTGACATATTGTGGAAGATCTAAACTTTTTTTCAAAGCAATCGTACTGATTTAACTGCATAGGGACAAAATATAAAGCGCGTAAGCGCCGCGTCGCTGTCTAACGCATAAGCATTGGTACGGAACCCATAGGAATGTTAACAAAATGTATACTTATTGTTAAAATCTCTATAAAATATCTGATAATTTGATGTGCATATGTCTAATGATCATTTTTGACCGCCAAATGGCTCATTTTTTTACTTTTTCCTCCATATCTCCGAAACCGCTAGACCTACCTCTATGAAAATTTGATCGATTCTTTATCTTGTCAATACAAGTGAAATCGGAATTATTTAAATCGGACGCTCCGTTCTCTTAAAAACTGAGTTACCGTTTTCGGCACTTTTTGCCCCGTATCTTCGGAACGGCTAGACCTGCCTGCGCCAAAAACTAATCAGCACGTCTCCTTATCAATACGAATCGAATGTTTTTTGAATTATTCAAATCGGTTGATCCGTGTTCCCGAAATCGTCGACGAAAATTTGTATCCGCACATACATACACACACGTACATACATACACACACATACACACACACACACACACACACACACCCACACATACATCCATTTTTTCTAAGGTATGCCAAAATGTTCAGAAACCTTTGAAACGTAAAGATATATAAAAATTTTCATTTTCGATTTTTTTGCGATTACTATAACTTGCCCTACGGAAAGTTAATAAGTAATTATTTATAATATAAAATGTTTGTTAGTTACGAAAATTAACTAGATGGTGAAACTTCCTGTGCCAAAACGATTGTCGGCAACGCTCGTTCAGCAAGTGACGTCACAGTCCCTTCTATCTTTATACACGATATACATAGGAAAACATATGAGTACTGGCAGTCCATGTAGTATAAGGTCTGTGACCTGCCCCCATGAGTAATGTTTAATGACGATATACCCAGACAAAATACCTAGTCTGGTATGCGAAAACGCATTTGTCCTTTGCCATATAAAGGCAAAGGTTTCTCTAAGGAAGACCAGAAAGTTATGCAATAATTTCGATCTCCGATCTCTATACTTTTCCTACAGAAAGTTAAAAATATAAATTCAATTAAAAAAAATTGCAAAACAATTATTAATGATGCCGATCATGTCTGCAGAGTCTACTCTACACAATGCTCTAATTTTAATTACATAAAATTTTTGATTAAATAGAAACTAAGGTATTCGCTTTATTAACGAATTCAAAACTTTAATCGACAATAAAATAAATAACTTAATATCTTTTTAATGAATATTGTAATAATACACAATTATAATGTAATTAAATATTGGATAGATTTTACGGTGATGGTGGTATGGGGTATATTAGTATTATTATTTGCTTCTCGACGGGTGTTGCCGAGTAACTTAATTTAATATCGTGTGAATCCCCGTTTTCGTTGTTTTCGTTCTGTTCTTATTAATACAGATAGTTATACTTATACAGATGGTATTGTGCCACGTTTTCAGGCAAACTAAAGTGAACTAAACAAAACGTATACGTTGTAAATCAAATCCCAGCTTCGACTTTATTAATATATCGCCAGCACGTGTTGTCTTGTAACTGTTATTGTCTAATATTTACTAACATACATTATAGAGACATTAGATTGGATTAGGTTTATATGATAATCATGACTTTTAGGCAGTAATAAAGACCGAGATCATAATAAACGTGGCAATTTTCGTTCATTTCTAATTAATAGCTATGACGATGTAGAGTATATTCACAGAAAAAAATCAAAATAAAAAGATTTTGTTGATTTATTCACAGGTCAGGTTTCAAAATAACTGTTCATTTGCAATCAAAATTTTTGTTCATTATGTCATTTTAGCTATTGTATTTTATGCTGGAGCGTGTAAAAAAGTCCACCACCGATATCTAAAAATTCAGTAAAAATAAGATTTTTTTAAAAGTATCACTTTGATAACGAAAAACTTATCGGTAGAAAAAGGCCAATGTTTGAAAGTTCTTAACAAAAGTATTTTCTTCTGTTATTAGTTTTTTCATTTAATTTTGTATATAGCTGTTTTGCCGTTGAGGTGTTCAATTATCAGTAAAAAAAAACAGAAAATTATTTAAATTATTTTGCTTTCGGACCTTAGACCGAAAAAAGCGGTTATCGAATTAATTGTAGAAAATTTATCTAGTTTAATCGTACTACTACTTTGATCGTAAAATGAGCAAGAAAGGAAATATTTAAAAAAAAACTGTTTTTTTGACGCCATTTGTCCAATATGGCAGCGACTTGCAATAAAAATTTGAGGTGGCAAAGTTGAAATTCGTAAAGAGCATTTTGGAATCTATAAGATTACCAATTTTCAGAATTCTCGGAGTACTATACCGACAAAACGACCAAATGACTAGACGATCTCCCATACAAAATATAAAATACAAACCAAAATGTTTTATTAGAAGAAAAATAAGATTTTAAAAATACATACATATTTGACAGTTTAAATCGACCTATTAGAAATATGTTATTTAAGTCAAGTTTTATTTTAGAGCTTTATAAAACGCACGATAATATACTTTTTATATAAGTTTTTATTAATCACTACTGTATTAATAAATTTTATCAATATTAATTTCGTTTATCAATATGTTTTGAATTTCATGAATTTGCAACAACTTTGAGACTTCAAAATCCAAAATGCAAAAAATGCGATAAGTTAGAAAATTTGATATGGGCTTAGAATTATGAAAATAATAATTTAGATGAGATGAGATGATTTATAACTTAATAGATGACTGACAATCAATTAGGACTACTGTAGTATTATTATAAGAATTATAATTTATGCACAATTATTTTAGTTTTATTAAGAATTTACACATTTTTGATGTAACTAAATTTTTATTTAAAATGTAAATTATAGTTCCATACTTCCAATGAGAGAAAATTTCGTAAACTTTTTCATCTTTAAAACCATTACATGTATTATTTAATTGATTGTTGAAACGCGTATATTACAACGAATGATCTTTAATTTTAATTACTGCGCAATAATAAATTGAACGTTGTTGCAATTATGAAAATAATTGTTTCTGCTGTTGTAAGAAGATGCATTTGGTACGCGAATGAATTAAATTAGTTTTATGTGAATTGTAATCTAAATACAATTTGCGTTTGTTCCCATAAATCATTTTGCAATTAATTTCCATAATAAACAACTCGATATTCAATCTACACAAACCAATAGAATTTGGCAAAAAAATGATAAGAAGAAGATTTAACACAACTTTTTAGAGAAAAGATGTATTTTCTTTTATTAATATATTATTATTCTAAATTTATTTTTGGCATTCCAATATTTAAGAAAAATATGTTAAGAAGAAGATTTAACAACTGTTTAGAATGAAGTGGTATTTTTTTATTAATATTATTATTCTAAATTTATTCTCGGCATTTCAATATTTAAATTTTTTAAAAACAAAGCATATTCTTCCATCTACTCTGATTTTCGACTACAATTTATTTCAACAATACTCAACTTATATAAAGCAATAATAGCTCGCAAGCATATTATTATCAAATCATTATTGCTTTCTACTAATAATACGTTCTACTTCCAAAATAGAAGATATCAAAGAATTATTATTATTATTTCATTTTCGTTGTCATTTTATACTCAAATTTAAATATATACTATTTTAATATTATTTATATCAATTGATATTAATTAATAATATTTATTAATTAAAAATTATAAAAATTATCATTAGTTATTGTAATTTTTTTCAATGTTTTCAGATATTTTCATGCGTTTTATTAAGAAATATCATTTGTCTCTCATAAGGCCAGTTTATTTTTGAGCATCAAAGTTATTAGGAACTTGTGGTGTATGGCATTGTGTCATAAAGCAAATTGCAGGAACTTCTCGTAACGTAACGAAATGTTCGAGGAATATTAAATGTTTTCAAATAGATTATTATAAATACTGAAACATTTTTTAATATTTATAAGAATTATACAAATTAAAATGTGTGGCGGGAATAGCTCATTCAGTAGCGTTCTCGACTCACAGGCTGGAGGAATTCGGTCCGAATCTCCAGCAATACCAGAATTAAAAAAGTAAAATATCAAGGTAGATTAAGAATTGTTAAATTTTAGAATACAAGAAAAATTGTATTGGAAGTAAGAAGGAAAAAAGAAGTTTAGTTTAGTAGATGAGAAGAGCATATTGAGAAACAAGAAGAAGAATGAAAATTGAATGGAATTGAAGAAAGTAAAATTGAAAAGAAGATTAGGATATAAGAAAAGATAGTATATATATGATGAATGTATAACAAATATATATGTAAGAATTGTATAGAATATGATGAAAAATAATATGAATAACGTAGGTGGCTAAAAATGCTGTAAAGCGGAGGCCAATAAAATTAAAAAAAAACAATAAATAAAATTTAAAAAAATAAACTGAATTACAAAGTTAAAATTATTTATTTAAAGTATATAAGTGGACATTAGAACCTTAGAAAGAATCAAAATTAAAATCTGATAATAATTAATTATTTTATAAATAATTGTCAATATTGTTTTCTATGTACTATATGTTCTAGAACATTTGAGCCTCTATGCCGTAATTAACAGTTTGAGAGACATTTTTCGTATTTTTTCAAAATACCATAATCCAAAGTGAGAAATTCAAAATACATTCGAGAGATCAAGCTAAAATTCTCCTTAATAAAATTAAGTAAGATCAATTTGCTAACATCTAAAAAATTGATATAATTTTAAAAACTCAATTACTGTTCATCAACTCGATTTGTTATCGAAAGATCATGCAACTTGCCCCACTTAAAATGCCACTTGCATATAATTTATTAAAGTTGTTATTTATCAAAAAATTAAAGTATTAACTCAAATAAACATAAAATAATTTATTCTCACAACTTCATTACTAAACAACCAGGATATAATAATTTCGATCCCGTCCATATGTATTTTTTATCAACCATGTACATCTTAAGTGTCCGTGTAATTATTTCTATGGAGTTTTCGTGGCTCTAAGTGAAAACACGTTAAATAAAATAATAACTCTCGGACCGCGGTAAGGGACCGCCTCGTTTTGCATAATAAAACAATTAGGACGGACATTACAATTAGCTGTACTCGAATTAGCATAAACCAACCAAAATAATGTGTAATTATTTGGAGGATTTAATTATTTAACAGAATTATGCTAATTCCCCTTGTACTTTTTTATGTAAGCGGTTTATAAAACAAAGCGTGATAAAATGCGGAGATAGGTGGAAATTGCCCTACAATAATACAATGCGGTGTACTTAAAAGAACATTTGTATTTACGTGGATTCTATAATTTTAATTTCTTTTGCAAAAATATATGATATATTATTACACAACATTTTTTGCTTGAATAAAAAAATACCATAAGCGTAATTCTGACAACTGAGATTAATGAAGGGACTTTTTGAAAGAGTGTCTCTGCTGTACAAGTCAGAAAGCCGTCAAATCATTACCGATGAAAATACATTTATAATACAAAAAGTACATTTCTAAAGAATAAATTAATTAAAAATTAAAAGTTAAGATAAATACGATATATGCTTGGGGTTGTTGATTCCGTGTTTATCTAGTGATATGACTAAAAACAACTGAATTAAATATGTACTAATTAATTAAATTTTTTAAAAATTACAGTTCTATCATTGAATTCTTTTTGTGTCGATGACAAAATTATGTCATTCGAAGTATAATTATTATTAATTTTATGAATACAATTTTCGAATGCATACACATGTTATATACATTTTTATAGCCTTTATTATAATTAATAATAATTATGTGAAAATGTTTTCTACGTGCATGTAAAAGAAGTTTCGATAATCTGTTTCCTTTCGCATAAAATAATAATTATAATCTCATTTCAAAAATAGCGTCTGATGAAGCCTACTTATTCGTATCAGATTATTAATTTAACATAGAGAGGCATAATGATATAGGCCTGGCCTTTGGATGTTTTTTTCTCCGAAAACATCTTCGGAGATAATTTGAGGACACGTCTCATTTTGAATTAGGCCACTGATTATCATACATAATGAGATGCTGTAATTATAGGGTAATTGTCTTCGAACCAATCCGATCATGTGGATATTCATCTCGAAGATTATTACATACGAATATGGCAACTGTTATTAAGTTTTACGTATAATAAACTATGATATGAGCGTTTGCTATTTTTAACAACTCTACTATGTGGTTAAAGGTTAGAAGAAAATTTATTTGAGAAAAGACGATGTTGAAGTTTGGGTATGTTGAAATTTTATTCTGGAACAGAAGCTAATAACAAAAATTATAATGAAAGAATTTTCTTTCGTTATTAGTTTTTTTGATAGTGAGCACTGTTGTTTAGTTTTAGACCTTAGAGAGCGTCCATTAATCACTTGAGGTTTTTAGGGGGAGGAGGGAAGTTAGACAAAATATCGATCTGATCTCAAAAAATGTGCCGTATAGTAAAATATCACGTGTAGTTATTTTATACCTGAATTTAAAAAAAATCCAGACATTTTAAAAAAAATCAATTATTTTACAATTTTGCCTCGTAGCTAAAAATACATGTAATGCCTGGTGGGGACGGGGGGTAAGTTTGAATCTCCTTAATATATTTTTTAGGTATACTTTATTTAATTGTTTTATATAGTGTATTGTCAATTTTAATTTTGATTGTTTTTATATGACCTCTATAATAGCTTACACGTGCGTGGGGAAGAAAGAATCAACAGAACCATTACCTTCAGTTAAAGAGTAAACAATAAAAAATAGTAAACTAGTGGGTTGTTTGGCATCGTGCCTTATGTCCTTGCTGGTACTTCCCGTACCGTAACGAAATGTTGGAGGAATACTGAATGTTTTCAAATAGATTATTATTAATATTGTAACATTGTCTAATATTTATAAAAATTATATAAACTGAATTGCAAAGTTGAAATTATTTGTTATTAAAGTAAGTAAAGTAAAGTTTTTAAGTATATTAGAACTATAGTCAGAATTAAAAATAAAATCTGAATTATTTTCGATATACAAAAAAATGTTTTTTTGAAAAAAAAAAGTTGAAACAATTATTTTTTCCAAAATCAATTACTTTGTTAAGACAAGCAGAAAGTTCTTTGAATCATTTAAATCAGACGCTTAGTTCTCTTAAAAACTGCCATTTTTTACATATTTAGCTCCGTATCTTCAAAATGGCTGGGCCTGCCTTTGCCAAAAACTAATCAACACTTCTCCCAATCATTACTAATGCTTTTTATATCATTCAAATCGGATACTCCGTTCTCTCAAAAACTCAATTTCAATTTTCTGCACTCTTTGCTCCGCATCTCCGAAACGGCTGGACCTGCCTTTGCCAAAAACTAATAAGCTTTTCCCTATCAATAGGAATCGAACCATTCAAATCGGTTGATCCGTGCGCCCGAACACGTGACTGGAAATTTGTATCCATACATACATACACACACACACACATCCATTTTTTCTGTGGTATGCCAAAATGTTCAGAAACCTTCAGAACGTCGAGAAATGTAAAAATTTTCAATTTCGATTTTCGGCCCATTACAATAACTTACCCTACGGGAAGTTAATAAAAAGGGTAAGAAGGACCAGGTGTCAAGTTTTGAAAAACAGCAAATAAAACATACTTCTACAATAACGAATTGAGAGGGATTTTTACTGAATATAGTCGAATAGTTGTTTGTTTGATGCGCGTTATTTTTTGTGATATAATTGATATGGTTTTCTAAATATAGTTACTCAAAGGTAAATTGGATCTTTGTACTCCGCCCTACTCTATATAAGTATGTGTGTGTTTGTTTGAATGTATATTCGGGTTAGTTAATTTTGATGTTGATATAATAATGATAAATATTTTCGAAAAGACTCGACCAGGTTCATACAATTACAAATTATTAAATTATATGATCTTCATCTTACTCCCATCTATTGACTTACGTGATTCTCATCACCATTTTTTCAAATGAATTTAGCTAAAATATACATCAATCAAAGAAATATTATTTTTAAAGGTCAAACTGTCATGGTATAATATAATGTTTGAATTTGTTCTGAAATAAATGGCAATTAAACCCTGAATTATAAAGTATCAAAAATTACTAATTCCCAGAATACTATTTATTGTACCAGCCTTTGAATAAAAATATTAATCCGTGCAGAAATATAGCGCAAAAATGTTTCTTTATATCATTAAAATAAAATTATCATATTTATTAATTGCCTTAATGGAATTATAGTCCTAGTAAAATGTAATTAGTTCATAAAAGTTATTTTGAATATTATACATATTATTGAATCAACGTAGCCAAACTTTAAACTCATACAGAATCTGGATTTGTGTTATTATATTCAAACTTAAAAATATGTTGAAGTTCATTTTGATATGCATCTAATTTCTTAATATTATCTAATTTATCACATATACATATACAGATGATGAATACAAATAATGAGCGTCGAACCGAGGAAGCTGGTCAGTATAAACTAATAGGCTAATCTCATAAGAATCTATTGAAAGTTCAGAATATATATTTTATAAACAATATCAAAGTTAATGGAAGAATAAACAATGCAGAGACGAGCGGATAGGTTAAAAACCTCAGAGTTCAAACTCTTAAACAATATGCAGCACAAAGAATGCTCGTGGCATATCTCGGTATCGCATTATTCTGCTATCGATACATATTGTTTTTATTGGTGTCGTGTCTCGAAGCATCGAGTATTAATTGCTTAATGAATGCCTTTAGCGCGTTATGGCTCGCAATCATTATACACCCACTATTATCAGCCAGAGAAATTATATCGGGCGCCCCGCGCAGTGCGGTGCTAGGTTGCTAGGACGGGTTCCGCGCTCCGGCGACGTTTGTCCCTCGGAGAAAAATAAAAGAAATGGATACGGAACTTTTTGATTTTACGCAAAAATTAAAGAAGATTTAATATTTCTGGTTTAATTAAAAACTCACATCAATCAAGTATACAAAAAAATGTTCCCGCATTCACAAAATGCTGAATAAAACTAGTGGTGTAAGGTATAGTGCCTTAAGGCAACCTCCCGTACCGTACTTGAAAAGTTTTTTGAAAATTTCAAATTTTTTGAATAAATCTCGACTTTTTGGATCTTTTTTAATCTTTTGAATTTGTCGGTTGAACCACACTATCACAATGTCGAGGAAAAACAAATCAGCATGTCTCTCCATTAATAGAAATCGAATGTTATTTGGAATCAATCAAATCGGTTGATCAGTGCTCTCAAAATCGTCGACTAAAATATGTATATGCATATACATATATTCATGAACACATACGTCATTTTTTTAAGGTATGCCAAAATGTTCTGAAACATTAAGATATGCAAAAATTTTTATTTTCGATTTTTGGATCAACAGATTTTAATTATTTGATGAGCATTCGATTTCTATTAATAAGAAGGGACATTCTGATTAGTTTTTAGCAAAAGTTGATCCAGCCGTTTCGAAGATACGAAGCAAAATGGTCAGAAAATGGCAATTAATTTTTGAAAGAACGAAGCATTCGATTAGAATGATTCCATGAAATGTTTGATTTGTATTGACGTAATAAAGAATTGATTAATTTTTTTCAAAGACAGGTCTAGCTGTTTCAGAGATTTGGAAAAGAACGTTTAGAAATCGTCATTTTGTGGTCGAAAATCAGATGTTTTTGACATGGATCAACCGACATGATTGGCTATTTTTTTTAATTTATAAAAATTGCAAACTTTCAAGAAATTTCAAAATTTTCAAAAAAAACATTTTTTTTCTTAATTTCAGTTTTCAAGATTTTAAAAATTTCTGTTTTCAAAAAATTCAATTTAAAAAAAAACTCAATATTCAAAATTTTCAAACGTTTTCAAAATTTTCAAAATGGACCAGAAAAACTCAAAATTTTCTAAAAAAAATTTTTTTTTTTGAGCTTCTAAAATTTTTAAATTATGCTAAGAAAAGTTTCAGGAATTGGACATGCCATGCACCACTAGTTATGGTTAATATTAAGATTGTCCTCAAATCAAATATCAAGAGTACTAAAATTTTAAGGAATTAGTGATATATTCATTCGATATGCCTAACTACAAATTATACAGTGAATAATCATCAATTGATGAATTAGGAGTTATTCCTATTCTCGTTATTTATATATCAAGCATAAACATTTTGTTCAGAATGTTAAATAATAAGTAAGTACAATCTACTTTAGTCATATTTCTATCCACATAAATAAGAAAATTGTTTATACATGGTGGTAATAATATCTCAGAGAACATAATTTTACAAAAAAAATTGAAATGTTCAAATTAAAATGTTCTTGCACATTATTTACTTTTGATTAAACATTGCCTCGCATGTATTCAAATAACGCGAAGCATTAAGGTCTATTCATCTGTACACGTATGTTAATTTAATTCTAAAGCATGTTATTTTTGTATTTCACGTATTTATGCAAAAGGTATTTCACGCGACAGAATAAACGAGGAAAAAGTAAATAAGCTTTCCATTCTTGTCGGCGTTGGGAATATTTCGTTCAGTGTATGTTAACTGCAACGTTTAACTTCAGAATAAGCTATAATTTGAATTCAACTCCTACTAATTCCATGCCCATCCATTTACAAATCCCTAATCCGGTGATAAAAACGTCCTGTCTTACCAAAGTTTCCTCCGCGCTAACGAGCTGCGATAACAAGACACATCGTCGGGGCATTTGGGAAGATTTCTCGGCTTTGGGAAGAAATTTCCCTAAGAAGGAAAACCTTTACCATCAGAATGGCGGAGGATGGTTGTACACCTATTTTGGCAATTTGGCTCAATCGTCAACAATACAAGTTTCTTAAAGTAATAAAATTTTATTACAGATAAACTTCATTCTGAACATCTTTTGCTCTGTGTTTAGTATTAAATATGGATGGATTTACCATTGGGTTACAATCTAAAAATACGATGTAAAGAGAAGTTTCATCTCAACAGATTATAGGACCTAAGGTTCTAATTGGTGGTGAAAAATAGGAATTAAAAAAAGAAACTTTCCCACCAGAACGTTTGAAACATATTTAGTTTTTAAATGCATTTATCGCATATTTTTTTATTACATTCGCTTCCACCATTTGCAAAAGAAGTTCTTTTCTTGAAATTTGTACTCACATCTATTATATAGTCACATCTTTATATATGGCCCAAGCATAGATTGCTGCCAAATCTGAAACGGACCATCTGAGGAAACCTGCTTTGGTACTATATTTTCGCGTCATTTCATTCGGTATATCTACTCCACCGTACTTAGTATTATTATAAAAGTATCATGAACGGATGTAGTTTCTAGAACACAATTTTCATTTTTTGCAATCCCTAACTAATAAAATAAATACTAACTAAATATATAATAAAAAATTTTTACTGATTTTACTTTTAAATATGGTTAGTGCATAGACCTTAGTTTTATAAAGTAGTATATCATTTTCTTCTTGTTCGGTTTTGCAATTTGGGACAATTTCTTTCTGATCAAATTGCTTTAACGAAAGACATTTTGTTATTGCATAACTTATTTGCAAGTGAAAAGCCTATGAAAAAATATCTGTTCATCCATCCAAAATATCAGTTCATCCACATCCTAAATATGGCGCAGTCAGTTCACACACAACAAACTTGCTTAGAGAAATGTTTGATCCAATGGCTTCATTATTGACCCTATAGGGTACCATCGTAAAAGATATTTGCTTTTAATATCAAACCAAAATTGGATTCAAAAATTACTTGGTTTATTTGGCTTATACTGAGTAAATGGGCACCATTTTAACACAACCGGATAGTTTTCATAAAATAATTCTACAGCATTGAATGAACAAATTATAACATGGAAACATTTTCTTTTCCATAATCACTGGTTTTGTACTTGGGAATATAGATGTTTCCAAGTGAAAAAAGCCATTGCCCGACATTGCTGCAACAATAAAAGTCAGTCCTATTAGATAAAATCATCAAATATGGATGGATTTACCATTAGGTTAACATCTAGAAATGCGACGTAAGGAGAAGTTTCATCTCAATAACTTATGGGACGTAAGGTTCTAATTACTGTTAATAAATAGGAATTAAAAAAACAAGAAATTTTCCCACCAGAACTTTTACTACAGAATTTCATTAAAAAGAAATAAGTTACGTGTGTCAAAAACGTTGAGACAATTTGACTAGTACCTATCCGGCAAAATAAGTAAAGCACATATGAATTATTGGATGTAATCGAGTAGGAAGAATAAGGAATTACTTTTTCACACCTTTCATTGTTCTATGAAAAATTAAAAAAATGTTTTTTTAAAAAAAATGACTTGAAATTGTTATGTATATCACAATTTTTCTTAATTCTATATTATTATAATAGTCAGAGTCAATAAGTGACTCTATGAATTTCACAGCTAATATATGTTAAAGAATATTAAACAAATAATATAAAAATAATAATAATTATAAATTAAATTAGAATAATAATTGAAGTAAGAGTGAAAATTATAGTATAAATTGAATATAATCACAATGAAACTGTCCCAGTGAAGATTTCACAACTTTGTGTCAAGTCTAATGGAAGTTTTCTCTTAAACCTTCTAATTTATTGAGTCGTAAGTAGATGTAGAATTACGGAGTCGCTATTAAATGGTTAAGGTGAATTTCTTATTTGGAATGGTGGTGAAGGCTTCTGCTGCTGATTACATTTTTAATAAAAAGAATAATGAGGTCGTCGTGAATGGTTTCATTACTGATATACCAGGGTGCGTCGATTATTGCCCTAAGATTTTGGATTGAATAAGTTGTTTTAAAACAATGTTGGTCATACTGGCGCAACCCCAAGGCTCTATCCCAGGGTGGTAAACTTTTCTAATCTCTACCCCAAAATATTTTTGTCTAAGTTGAAATTATCCCCATGAAGAGATTACCTCCATACGTAGAACTACCTAGCAAATTCAGTGACAAATACATACTTTTTACTCCAAAAATTCTATTTTACCCCATTTGGGAAAATTTACAACGGTTCCCCGACCACTGCTCTATTCCATACGCGCATATAGGCTTTATTATAGAATTATATCTCAATACTTCACTGTCAAGTGAGAGGATTGATTTAAGCCTTATTAGCCAGTTTTATTATCATATTAATTGTTAAACTCAGAAGATCTTATTGGAGTTCTTCTTAGACATCGCTCTTAAATATTGTCAATTTAACTCATAGAAATCTTTATGTATTTTTGATTGCTAAGTAAAACGGAGTTAAAAAAAGCCAGCCCGAACTTTCTGCTTAATTTGTTTTATTTTGGTTAGGATGTGAGTTTTCCTTCCATGTCAGTTTTTGGTCCAAGTAGATTCCGATGTATTTAACATTTTATACTGGCCGAATTTTCTGGCCGTTAAAGTAAACTTCTGAACATCTTACTTTTCTTTTTTTCTGATATCACATTAAAAGTGCAAATGAGTCAAATTCACTAGTTCCCTCAATCTAGTGTTACCTGGCACCGCACTGTCTTCTGTCTCCCCAATGTTTTGATATCACACGGCGGGCATTAGTTTTG
>NW_020539726.1:12683102-12708100 GCF_003426905.1 Ctenocephalides felis
CTACTGATAAAGAGACGTTTAACTAGTTTTTGGCAAATGCAAGTCTAGTCGTTTCGGAGATTCGGGTCAAAAAGTGCCAAAAATGGTATTATAATTTTTGAGATAACGGAGCGTCCGATTTAAATAATTCAAAAATCATTTCACTTGTATTGAAAAAATTAACAATTGGTAGAGTTTTTGTAAAGGCTGGTCCAGCGTCTCCGGAGATTCAATGAAAATAAGTAAAAAATAATGCCATTTGGCTAACAAAAAACATTAACATATATGTAACATCGTATTATCATTATCAGATATTTTATAAAAAGTATAATAATAAGTACAATTTTGTGTACATTTATATCAGTTCCGTACCAAAGTTTACACGTTAGACGGCAACGCGGCGCTTACGCGCTTTTATATTTCGACTCCAAATCAGCTATGCAGCGCGATTGCTTGACAAAGACGTTCAAAATTTTCAAAAAAATGAAAATACAATAAAAATCTAATTGTCAAAAAGTCATTTTCTTTCAAAAATTTCAAAATTTTCTCAAAAATTTCAAAATTTCTTACAAATTTAATTTTCTCAAAGTTTTGCAAAGTATTTTTTTAATAATTTAGTTTTCAGTACTGGAAGTTCCAGCAATTTGCCTTAAGCGACGATGCCATACACCACTAGTTGTATTTTTTATTAGACAATTTAACTATCTCTTTAACCACATTGTGCAATTACTATAAATACTATAAATCAATATATTAAATTATTTTAAAATTCAAGAATATTATTTTTATATGCAAACTTGTAGATGTTCAGTATTTTTACAAAAAATTACCGTATGAGTATTTAAAAAGCATGTTCAAATGACGTTGTCAGACTAGACTCTTTCATGCTACTTTTCACCTACTTTCATCACAGACATGAAAATTCAGGCCCATATTCAGCATGTGTGTATATTTGATATGTAACCTTTTCAATAGGAAGCCAAAGCATTTTTTCTCATCCGTTGAAAAATAAGTAACAATATTTATCCATACGCACACACGAGTTCGCGGATACGCGTCGTAAGGAAATATTTGACTTGGGCTTAGAGCGGCTCGGGGGAGAGATATTTATACGCGAAAATTGAAAACCCACATCCCCAGTACGGAATGATGCAAGAAATCAATAAACGACACAGAATTATGTTTGATTTGACATTCATTGTACAGTTTATAGCGCATGACAAGACAACATTGCGGAAAAATCAAGACATAATAGAGGATGATGCTACTTTTTTACTAAATCTGTTTTCAGTCTCGAGGAATTGGGAACGGGAAAAATAAATACAGCGCATTTGGAAAAATAATAGATTTATTAAAAAAAATTGCATAAGGTAGGGCGGGGCGTAAAGGTCCAATTTGACTTTTGGCATTTATACTGTGTAAAAACCACACCAACTACATCAAAAGCAAAAACACATATCAAACCAACAACTACCTTAACTATATGCAGTAATCTATTATTATTCAAAAAATGTAATCTAATTCTTTTTACCCCATAGACGAAGTAAAATTTATTACATATTTAATTTGAAAGGATACATTTTTAACTTCCCGAAGGAGAAGTTTATGTTTTCGTACAAAAAATTCGATTTGCTTAATTTATTTCTCGACGTTTCAAGCCATTCTGAATCGAATGAGACCAAATTTTAAAAAAGTATGTTGTGTGTGAGCCGAATTTTTAGCTTGCGTCAAAGTTTTCTCAAAACGGCATTCAAATATTTAAAAGCCATTCGATGTAACTCGATAAAGACTAGTCTTGTAAGTTTTGCAAGACTATCAGCTAAGTCGTTTTTTTGTGAATAGCAGAAAAGTGAAAAATTGATTTAGAATTTTTGGATTAAACGTGAACGATTTTTTTTTTACTTTTCTGCTAATAGCAAAAAAGCGTATAAAAATTTTTCGATGAAACTTATCATGTTGCTAGAATCAAAGTGGCTTGTTATATATCTTTCGCCCTCTACTTTCAAATATTGTTGTTAAAAAACTCCTAACTTTACTTGTTTTAAAGATGTCATTGATAGATTTTTTTACACGCCGGCTTCAATTTTCGCTCTACCCTCAAATTAAAAATATTTTCAAAAACTATAACAAATATTTTATTATTTCATCTGTTTTTATTTTTTTGTCATGCATTGTCTTTTGTATGGTAAATTTTCTTAGAATAACAATATTTTAACATTCGTTTGCTGCAACAATTGCTTCTAGTTATATTGAAGCCTACTTGCAAAATTACATAGATCAATGTGTACACAATTAAAATATGCTTTTTTATTGTATAGCAAAAGAAATATTTCACTTAGGTCTTTTGTCTGATTATAAATATGTTAGGCTCGTTAAAATTTATATCTACTAAATCTTCCGTTTATCTCATGCCCCTTGTCTTTACGGAAGTCGCCGTTTGGAATTACTTTATGGGAGGAGGCTCTAGAATTCTATTGTTCTTTCTTAATATTACGTATCCATTAGTATTCATTCACGCTATAAATACGCATGTATACAGAAATGCAAGTTTAAATCTTTGCGTTTGATTTTTTTCAGAAATTATGATAAATCATAATAAACAGTTTTACTTAAAATATACATTGAAATCCTTCTCAAACACAACCGGAAACAGAATGAAAAAGTATACAGTGTGTCCCAGACTTTAACCGTTTTGTCAAGCCCAAAACGGGCTGATAGTATTGACTTTAACTGTCCTGATTAAAAAATAGAGAAAAATATTTCTCGTCGTATGAAAATTATAAGTGAATTTATGTCTATTTTTTGGTTATATAAATTATACAATTTTGTTCATTTAAACTTTAAACTGTAACCGTGATAATATTTCTAGGACCACTGTAAAATAAACCAAATTGCCCCAAGTTTTCAACAATTAAGACTTTTTGTTAAACTATCATATAAAAATTTTTACTTCATAGTTTTCCTTTACAAAATGTAACAAAGTGCGTTAGCAAGTTTCATCAATATTTGGCACATTTAATCAGGATTGAGAAATGGTAAAATACTTGATGTCTTTATTATTGAATAAT
The DNA here is from genome assembly GCF_003426905.1 of Ctenocephalides felis. Classification (NCBI taxonomy): domain Eukaryota; kingdom Metazoa; phylum Arthropoda; class Insecta; order Siphonaptera; family Pulicidae; genus Ctenocephalides; species Ctenocephalides felis. Next base: position 12,686,150 of record NW_020539726.1, read on the forward strand.
GCCAAGTAAAATAATGAAAACCTAAAAATGATTAGTTAGCCCAAGTATTTCTCACCCAACATATATTAAGATTTCCAATCACAACAATGCAAATTTAATTAAGAATTAAAAATAACACTTCTGAAAAATTAAATATTACAATAACAAATTGGAACTCTCAATGATTTAACTTTGTCAGAGTCAAAAATATTGAAACAAAGTCAACACAACAGTCGTCTCTAGACGACACGGTCCGCAAAGGTTGTCAAGATTGTAGCGAAAGGGTTTTCATTGAATAGTTATTTTTTTATATTAGTCATATAGTTACTTTTAGCCTTTCTCTGTGCTGTCTGTCAATATTTATCAAATTGTTTTTTTTTTAATGATCAAATTGTATTTGGTGTAGAATTGGTCTTTAGTATAGCATGCTTTATTGCATACGTAGATCAAATATTTTTTCATTTATAAAATAATTTTATATTGAGAAACCAGCAAAAATAATTATGAAAAAATATTGATTGAATTTATCTGAAATGGCAAGACCAAAATGTTGATTTTTATTTTAAATTATATTGAAGTAATATTTAATTTCCTGACCACTCGATAATCCGTAGCCATTCTAATTGGATTCAAGTCTCGAGATATAAAAGATTTAATAGAAACCAATATTTGTAGAGAATTACCAATGAAAAAATACTTGCCCGTCCCGTTACTTAATCCGTTGGGGTCGCGTTGGCGGCTGAGTTTCCTGTTTGCCTTTTCCTAAAAGAAAATCCATCAAGTTGTATCAACAGAAATACAGGTGCTGGAAGGTTGGCCAAGGGTATTTTTTATGGATTTATCAGGCTATATGAGTATCATGTAATTTACACCGTTATTAGCCGGGAAATAAAGACTAATACTCGAGCGCCTGATATTAGGGATATTAAACATTTTCTTACATCAGAAGTGTATCACTCTTTTTAATAATTTTTAATGAATTTAATAATCTCAAAGTAATTCTGATAAGACTACAAAAGTTTTCTTTATATGTCCTATACGTTTCAATCAGGCTTGTGAACTATATTTGCCACGAATAGTTTATAGTAAACAATTAAACATTATATCTATTTATTGCTATTTACATTTAGTTTTGCAAAATAGATTTACCCATATTTCTCACGGTACATATTGAATTAAAACAATTTATTATATACTTTGATATAAATTGCTTAATAGTTTATGAATAAGCTTTTGTTATATATAAAATTATAGATTACATATGCTTTAATATGTAATTTAATAAGAACTATTTATTTTTTTACTGTCTATTTTCTATATGTTGTTTTTGTAATATCTTTTTGTTATTTTAAACAAAATTTCAATACATACCTTTATAAATTTTTCAGTGGTACAAATCTATAATAACATAATAAACAGTTCTGTAATTAATTCGTTATTAAATAACACGAATTGGGTTTGGCATGGTTTCAAGAAACTTCTTTTTTTAAAATGTTGGTTTTTCTTCTGACTTGAATTTTTGATTTTTGTATTCATTTAATTCTTTTTATTTTTTGAAAATATTTTACTCTTGATTTTTTGTATTAAAAAAAATTATAATCAAGACACTCTAATTATCCAAATTGTTTGTTTTGATAACAAAAATTATTATGTAAAAAAATATTAACTGTTCTTATATAGATAGTACGGAACTCTATGTTGTATAAAAATCTATTTTGTATGTCCGTATTTTTTCGTTCCCGTTTTCGGGCGCACAGATCAACTGATTTGAATGGTTCAAAAAACATTCTATTCCTATTGATATGGAGATGTGCTGATTAGTTTTTGGCAAACGCAAATCCAGCTATTACGGAGATACACAGCAAAGAGTGCCGTAAATATAAATCGAGGTTTTGAGAAAACGGAGCATCCGATTTGAATGATTCAAAAAACTTTTCCAATTTTTTTTGTATATCGAAAATAATTAAAATTTTAATTTTAATTCTTGCTAAAGTTCTAAAGCTCTCTTATATACTTTAAATTAATATTTCTAGCTTTTCAATTTAGTTTATATAATTCTTATAAATATTAGACAATGTTTACAGTATTTATTTATAATAATCTATTTAAAAACTTTTATATTTCTCGAACATTTCGTTACGATATGGGAAGTTTCAGCAATTTGCCTTATGGCATGATGCCATACACCACTAGCTTGAAATCATAATTATTAGGTAGGCGTAATTTAAATTTTAAGCATTTGGTAAAAACAATAGTTGTATTTATTTATGTTAATTATCTTCATCAAAAATCAATGCATTTGTAAAAATAAAAATCGAATGTTTCTGAATCATCCCGAACTTTTTTTTCCATCCTTTTAAACTCTATCAGATACACACCTACATATAGTTTTTTATAAGTGACCCAAAATGAATAGAAGCATTAAAATCATTTATACTTGTTTATCTATGATTAGAATGAAATTATTTGAATGTATTGAAACATTATGGTATAAAAAAATACGAAAAAAACAATAAGATTTGATTTTTTAAAGATTTTTTCTAAAAAATACGATTTTCCAAAATTTCCAATACTATTGTGGCGATATCAAGCAGGCTGGTTTTTGATTTGTAAAAAAAACAATCGGACATGTCATGTATATTTTTGATATCGAAAATATTTTTATAGTTAATAAATTTATATTTTTTTTATTATGTTGGGAGTTTCTAATTTAATATAATGTCATAATCATTACGACTCCCACATTGGTGACTCACGACGATGGAGATGAAGATAAAGGAGTTTTATTTTTCGAAGATTTAAGAAAAATTGATTTTGACGCAGCACCATAATCACTGGTCTTCAGTGACGACCTATAAGGTATGTCCAGTCCAATCCATCATAGTTAACGCACTTACTATCTGGATCAGACTTCCGAGGTTACTCATTTGGTATACCCAGACCTCAGTGTTTATTGCTGACAGAAAAAATAATTTGGAGCCTGAACTTTTCATTGGAATGCAATTCACCTCTCTTTCTCTGTTAACTCAACAAATCGTCTTATAATGCTACCTCCCATTATCGGTGACAACGACGAATCAAAACAAAATTTGACATAATTTATTGGTTTCCACAATTCTGGACTCTTATGTCAAAGAAACCAATGATCCTGATTTGGATAAAGAGCCAACTTCTTTCTCTGATCGGAACTCATCAGATACGAATGCAACGCTTGTAGAAATGGAAACTGTACCCATAAATTATGCATTCTAAACATTAAGTTATTCTGATATAACTAATACCCATTAGATCGAGAACATTATGCAGAATATGGAGTTGATGGCAGGTCAAATAACCACATACGGTGGATCTGCTGACGAAACATGGAAATTTGTAATTAACCAGTATTACAACACTGGTCTGCTATAATCTGCTTTCCCACCACATTTTTATAACGTGTTTCCCTGTTTTTTTTTTTAAACTGTGAGATCAACACTGGGCAGGGAGTGTGTGGCGATATCAAGCAGGCTGGTTTTTATTTGTAAAAAAAAACAATCGGACATGTCATGTATATTTTTTGATATCGAAATATTTTTATAGTTAATAAATTTATATTTTTTTTAATTGTTGGGAGTTTCTAATTTAATATATTGTCATAATCATCACTACTCCCACTACTCCCATTATGTTGAATAGCTTATTGTTTCTCGTACTAGTATAAACTTCATCAACTAGAAATTGATTATTTTGGTACCTGAAAAAAATATATAATTGGTGATTTTTTAAGGATATAAAATGGTCTAGGATATAAGGTGATATTAAAATAAAAACAAAATGTTATGATAAACTATTGTAGAGTTTATTCCAACAATCACGGACACTTGGTATGCTGAGCTGCGAACAATCATTTAGGTCCAACAAAATTTCAAAACTGACAACAGAATTTTACAGTTGAACATATATAAAATATACATACGAGACATCTTCTCTTTAACATAATATTTGATCTAATTGTAAGTTTTCTGAGACATCGAAAGAAACTTATTTAAATGCTATTTAAATATAATATTTCTATGTTAGCCATTAGAACCCTAGTTAAAAAATCACCTGATAAGTCTAACCTATAGACTTAATAAATAGAAAACTGATTACTGGTAAATTTTAAATTTATTAACAAGCACTTGTACATAAACACAGGCGATTTAGGAACTATAGGTTAAGTACAATTAGGTACTGTTGGTATACATTGATTACAAAATTATATTTATCATAATCAAATCTTTTAGTAATACTAATAATGAACAATGCTTTTAGTATAAAATTGTATAAAGTAGTTATCTCAGAACACAATCATGATTATATTTTAATTTACTAAGTTTTAACATAAAATTGTTATTTTAACAGAATATGCATTCGTTGATATCTCGTTTAAAATCATGATCAGTCAGAATGTAAAGTTACAATGGATTTATTTTAACTACCAGCCTAAAATAAATAACTTATTTGAAATAATTTATGTTAGCTAGTTAGAAATTTAAGTAACCTATTTATTAACACACTAACAACAAATAAATACTTATACAAAAATAGTAATAAATAAATAATCACTCATAGAAAAATAAGCTAAGCACGCTGTAACCCTATTTCATATCAAATTATTATGTACACTATTTTAAATTAGGTCTTTAATAATAAATAATTCTTATAAATATAAACTTAAAAATACATAGTAAATTATATCAACAAACATAAATAAATATACTCATAATATTGCAAATATAAATAAGTTATGTAAAATACAATTTGCCGATTCTACTTTATATTTCTTAAATGTACGTTGTTGTTACTCATAAATTAAAATCGATTCGGACTCAACAGTATTGCCACTAATGTTCTGTAATTACTACACATATTGATATTTATGATAAATTTAGCAATTATAATTAATAAATGTAATAATATGAAAAATTACATATATTATACCAGCTTCAAAAGTATTGTAAAAGGACACCAGCAACGTAAAGCAGTCTTCAAAAAAAAATATACTGACGCATAAAGTTAATACTAAAAATGTTTTTCTCTGAAAATTCAATTGCGACACCGTAATCTATTGCACTTGAAATAATTCACCTTATCAAAAATGTTGAATTACTTTAAATATTGTAATCAGTTTAAATCTTTTTTGGACCGTTTTGCGTTGCTCTCTCTCACCATGCTCATTTATTTTTATTTTTTATTTATTTTTGAAATCACACAGAATTTCCAAATCACAACTTCAATGCGAGGTTGGGCCTGCCGCGATTGTTAGATGATAATGTCCTTTTCTTGCAAAATATCAAATTTTTCCAAAAAACTTGGAAATATTTGGTAGCAATTGGCGAGACCAGGCCCCAGTTATGAGTTGACTTGGAAAAAGTACTACATTAAATATATATTTATAACTATACGAATACGCTGCAAATTTCTTATAAGACCGCAATTAATTTGATTGATATTATATAAGATGCAAAAAGTTATATTTTCGCGCCTGGGAGAAAATGAATGACTCCTCTCCTGGTTGCGGCCCTGTAAAAAATAACACCGCTTCACTTACCTACCAATGTGGCTTGTTTGTTAAATTAAATATATTATCTATGCTTAAGTTTATATTTTTTTATATTTATATATAGGAACCAAATTCAGCCAAGCCCATGTTGAGGAAGATAATGGGAAATTTTGGAGGGACCTGACTAAGTGGGATCGGGAGGGCATTAAAGTGCATATGCATTCATACATATAATAAAATTACAATCGCGGATATGATTACAAACACCTTTATATAAATCTATAAATACGTACTTATAATTTTATATACATGTGTACGAAAAACTCCGTGCGTAAGTTCATATATGCATGTATGTTTATACTTAATATAAGTATATAAATGCACACTCGCAAATATATATATATATATATATATATATATATATTGATTTGCAGGTGTGTTATTATATATGCAATCCTGTAGGTTTAGCCAAAGGAAAGAATGGGCTTCATGTAAAGTCCGTGCAGGGATGTTTGGAATGGGATGAGTTATTTTTAGGGGTTTTATCGTTATTCTCATTTTTTTTTATTTTATAATTAATATTAATAATAATGATAATAATAGTTATATAATATTAGTATTTTTTGAATAGGAACTGTTTTGCTGGGAGCTGTTAAATAATCCTTTTTATGAAGACTTCGAACCAATTGATATCAGTTCCAAGTCTCAAGGATCACGAATTCCGCCGCCCAGTCAGCGGACCGTGTTTAGTTTTAGAAATTTTGAAAATTTCTCAATTTTCCGGGATCTTAATTATTTAGTTATTTATTTAGAGCCTGAAAGCTCCCCGGATAATTATAAGCTTCGCACTATACCTTCTAAACATTTGTTAGTAATTGCATGCGAGTACTAATTTCGGATTCAACCACGTGATTTTTCTAATAACGATCTTTTCAATTTGTCTCGAAAATAGGAACACTTTTGTCTTCAGAATAAGTTCTTTCGCAAATAATTCGATAGTCTTATATCATTATCAAAGTCTTAGCAACCGGCAAACTAATTCGCAGCCTTCTTCGATTTATTTTTTTAAACTAGGAATCTCTTTTGCGATGATTTCGCATTATTTGCTTTAAGTATCATTCTGGAATATATTTTGCTATAATCTATCAATTTAAGTCACTCTAACTTTCGCCAATAATTTACATTACGGCATATCGGAGTTAGTCAAACATTACTCAGTACTAAAATCTACACACATGGATATATACAACGATTCACATAAATAATTTCTACTGATTTTGAGACTTCAGTTAACAAATATAATATTATATTTTAATACACATGTTTATGCATATATAAAAATTGGAACTTATTCATGGTGAAATATACAGCAAAGCCATATATTAATTGCAAATATATAATTAGTTAATAATAAAAATATTTGATTGTTATTATTTATAATATTGCAACTTGCACGTAATTATATAAATTAGCTAATTTAAATAAGTACATCTTAGTTGCAAATAGAAAGCATTGTTTTGTGTACCAATAATTACCAATGTTTCTATAACTATTCCGCTAAATATTATTAACGGTAATTTTTTACATTAATATTTAAATAATTAGACATATGATAAAATAATTAAATTTATGTAAAGTAGTAACCTCAGTTGCATTATAAGATAATTTGAAGACATTACGAATGTTGTATCTCGAAGATATGAACTATGCGTCAATATCTTGCTAGATTTCAATTGTTTTTAACACATTTTTGTTGCAACAAATTTTCACCGCTTTGTAAAATACCATCAAAGAAAATCACTTAGCACACTCACTAATTTACATGATAAAGCAGTTTTGTTAAAACATTGCACCAATCAAATATATTAATAATACATTCGTCGTCATATTCCAATAATTCCATTCTAATTTCCACACGTTTTTCCTAGACGCCCGGAGCAATGATAGTTTTCCCCGCTCCGGAGGTTAAGTGCATCGGTTGCTCCTTAGCAGCTCTCGCCGCAAGCATTGTTATTTGATTCACTACATTTTCCATTTCATCACTTAAAGGTGATTCTTGTGTACCTTTTCTCACCAAAGAAACAGCTTTATTTTGCAAATCTTCTATTTCCTGAGAAACGTTTGTATTATTATTGGCCATTCCATTGGACAAAATATTTCCAGCTTGAGGAATGTTCAATCTTTGCGGCAAGGATGCTTTCAAGCTGTCAGCATCTGCGCCTTTTTTAAGAGACATATCTAACTTGATAGGTTCCGGTTCGCGAAAAACTCGCTTCGTATCCGTTGCTTCATTAGTCATCTGTTTATTAGGCGATGAACAGTCCATAACATTAGAAGCATTAGACTCATTCGTCGCTTTATTGTTCCTGAAATCTCCTTCGTGTTTCTGATGATCAACTTCATCAGTGCGTCCCTCTTCATCTAAACCTTTGGTTGGATGCTGTGGTTGCACAGATGAATTGTACTGAGTGTGAGCAAGTTTCTTTGACAAATCCTCCTGAATTTCCACGATGACCATACCGTGCAGGTTGCCGCATGGGTGTTTGTCGAATGCCTCGCGGCAGGAATAGGCCCTGCGACATGCTTTGCACACATGGCAGTTCGTGGGACCGTTTTGTTGATTATTTTTATAATTAGATGGTTTTGACTGCGTCAAGAGCAGAGTCGATTCACCTCCTGGCAGTGATAGCAATCTGCGCAGATCGTTGATGGAATGCGATGGTATCTCGATCACTGATCCCGTCTCGAGAGTTAGAGTGACTGTGAACAAATAAAAATAATACATTGTTACTTTTCGCATATTTTTATTAATATCTATATGCTACTAAACATATACGTATATACCCACACACATATATAGGTGTGTGTATATACATTGTTATCTTTCAATCATAATGATCAATTTAATCTGAGTTATTAGAGAAGCTCTTAATCCTAAGAGATTTGACAATCAAATTATATCAGTTTCTATACATCCAATATGTATTTTATATTTTGTGTGATATTGTTTCTAGAAAAATATTTTTCAACTTTTCGTAGGGTAAGTTATATTTTCGAATACCAAAGAAAAAATGGATGTGTGTGTATGTATGAATAAAATTTTTCGTCGACAATTTGATTGATTCAAACAACAATGTATTCCTATTGTAAGAAGACGTGCTGATTAGTTTTTGTCAAAAATTGATTAAACCGTTTTGAAGATATAGAGCAAAGAGTGGGAATTTGAGTTTTTGAGAGAACGGAGTTTTTTGAATATGGAAAATAATACGGATTTTAATTTTAATTTTAACAGAAATACCAAAACTCATTTATATAATTCGAATAAAAAATTTTAACTTTGCCATTCAGTTTATATACTTTTAGAAATATGATATAAGATCCTTTATTATAACACTCCTTCGAATGGAATTCTGAGGTTCTGTTCATTTTCTTCTCATGTTAACTTATATAAACGGCAACGACCAATTTATAAGCTCTTATAATTTGTGTATAAAGTACGAATATGAGAGTAACCGTATTTATAATAATTTATTTGAAAACATTTAAAATTGCTCGAATATTTCATCACGTAAACTCCAGCAATTTTCTTTAAGGCACGTTGTCATACACCATCAGTTTAGTAATAAAAAATACAGATGGTTTAGGAAAGCTTTCAATTAAATTTTTATAATAATATAATTTTGAAAGCTTATGACAGCTTAGGTACGGTTATAAAATGTATAGTTTGGTAATTTGTTAAATTTCTATGTCTTGCTCTTGATTGTGAATCAAAGTGGTATATGTACTACAGAACATGAGCTTTAATTTTTTTTTGTGATTTTTAACTACCTGAGATCGTTTGCAATACATGAAAAGGGTTGTCAGGATCATGCGAACTAATAGACTTACAACACATCTCGTTACGTCCAATATGTAAGAACTTCTTAGGTTGTACTTTACTTTTGAGAAATACTATTCAGGCGAAATAGGAAGTACCATGTAATTATTTTTATTTATTCATAAATACAATTTAAAAATTTTACTGAGATCAAGGTGACCATACGTCCTGGTTTGTTTATCTAAAAGTAATATTTGTCCTAAAATTAGATTCATTGTTCTGGATAATCTTGGGCTTTAAATTAAATATTCGCAATTACTTGATAATAAAATTACAACTACTCATGAAATATCTACAAATTATATGTACAATAAGTATTTGAAACAATGCGTTTAGTGCAGTAAACGGAGAGGAAAAAAGGGTATAACCTCTGAATTTTTTTACTGTGCTCCGAATTGAATGAAATTTTGGAATTAGGTTCATCTTACCCTCAAGTTCAAAAGTGAAAACAATTCGGGTTGCGCCATCACCCCCCGGGGGGATGACACCCCTTGTCAATTGTGTAATTTCATTTTTTCAAAATAACATCAAAAATCGATAGAAGAACTAATTATAAGAAAAAAATGTCTCTTATAGTTTTTCAAAAAAACTAATACTTTTCGAGTTACTGGCCACTAAATATTCATATATTTTTGGCGTTTTTCTTCGTTTTTTTGCAAATATCTCCTAAAATATACATTCTAACGAAAATCCTGTAATGAACAAAATAATTTCAATAAAAATCTTAATAAATCGGTATTACATAAAGTGTTCTAGGAAAAATATTAAGAAAGATTTGAAAGAGCAAAAGCGTTTTTTATTTCGTTCAAGATTTAATTGTTATATTTAAAGCCATCTAGTGGCGAGGTTTTACATTTTATGCATTTCGGTAAAACTGGGTTTTATAATGCTCAACATAAGCTTTAAAATAAGTGTTGTTACAAGTTTTTTGCGTGTAAAATGAGTGAGCTATCACGCAAATAAGAAGCATATACGAAGTTTTTTTCTTTCAAATCATATGGTTTAATGAGCGCCATTTCTAGCAGAATTAAAGTAATTCAGATTCCACTTAGAATTCACTTCATTATAGACCTTTTGATGGATTCTAGCAGATTCACTACTTTAGTACAAACTATTTTCAGAAAACTCACGATTTTATAAAAACTTTTTTTTCCAATTTTTTTAAAAATCGAAATTATTTTCATCGTATCTCAAAGAGAATAAAAGATACGTATAAAAGCATATAGATAAAAATCAAAGGGATCTTTCTGGCTTATTATTGTTTTTTATTATTTTTCTTTCACACAAAAATTGACAGAGTTATAAATGTTTAAAGACTGCGCGGCCGCGCAAATTGGAAAAAAAGTTTTTATAAAATCGTGAGTTTTCTGAAAATAGCATGTACTAAAGTAGTGAATCTGCTAGAATCCATCAAGATGTCTATGATGAAGTGAATTCTAGATGGAATGTGAATTACTTTAATTCTGGTGGAAATGGGGCTCATTAAACCATATGATTTAAGAGAAAAATATATCGTATATGCTTCTTATTTGCATGATTTGCTCAGTCATTTTACACGCAAAAAACTTGTAACAGCACTTAATTTTAAAGCTTATGTTGAGCACTATAAAACCCAATTTCACCGAAATGTATAAAATGTAAAACCTCGACACTAGATGGCTTTAAATACAACAATTAAATCTTGAACAAAATAAAAAACGACTTTGCTCTTTCAAATCTTGCTTAATATTTTTCCTAGAACACTTTATGTAATACCGATTTATTAAGATTTTTATTGAAATTATTTTGTTCATTACAGGATTTTCGTTAGAATGTATATTTTAGGAGATATTTGCAAAAAAACGAAGAAAAACGCCAAAAATATATGAATATTTAGTGGCCAGTAACTCGAAAAGTATTAGTTTTTTTGAAAAACTATAGAAGACATTTTTTTCTTATAATTAGTTCTTCTATCGATTTTTGATGTTATTTTGAAAAAATGAAATTACACAATTGACAAGGGGTGTCATCCCCCCGGGGGGTGATGGCGCAACCCGAATTGTTTTCACTTTTGAACTTGAGGGTAAGATGAACCTAATTCCAAAATTTCATTCAATTCGGAGCACAGTAAAAAAATTCAGACCCTAAACGCCCCGTTTACTGCACTAGTTATGGTTGAGAAAATTGACGAAAACAAAATTCCAAAGGCAGCTTAAAATAGCTCCTCATTTCTTAATTCAAATCCATTTTTTTTTTATTTCTAAACTTTCGTTTTCAATTTTACTTAAATTAACAAAGATTATGAAATCTAACTTCTTGACTGTCTGGCATTATTTTTTCAAGATGATTCAAATCCATTTTTTTTAAATTCAAAACTTTTGTTTTCAATTTTACTTAAATTAACAAAAATTATGAAATCTAACTTCTTGACAGCCTGGCATTATTTTTTCAAGATGATTAATTAGATAAATTATTATGAAAATTGAACAGAATTCTATGAATAGTTTAAAAGGAGAGATCCAAAACTTACTAAAGTTAGTAATTTTGATTTAAAAACAAATTGTTTAAAGAAAATTGATTTTGCTTTGCATCTTTAAATAATATTTGTTATATTTTATATGATTTAAAATATTCAGCATCTAACTTTTAATTCTGCGTTACATATATAATTTCATCTTTGCATGACATATTTTTATAATATCTTATCATTTTTCTTTTCAACCCCCATAAGTTCATGATTCTCAGTATTTATTTAGTGGCAAGTTAATTGACACGATAACCCTTCCATCCCCTTCGTAATGAAAACTTTGTGATATCACGAAAGGGTTCCCGAAATTATTCATTTGCATGTCTTACTCTTTACCGTTTATTCAATATTGTGATGTTTTCTACATCTAATGACGAGGAATTAAAAAAAAGGGATAAGAAATTCTCAAAATGTTAGGAAAATAATAAATAGATTCAGATTTATGCATCTATTCTCGGTTAAACATATTATGGCAAGATTATACCAATTTTGTTCAAAATTTTTTAATAAATAACAGTAATAAATATTCTTGGTAACATGTATGATAAATATTCTTGGAAACATGGAGATAACATTGAGCAACTTTAAATAATTAGTACTGATCTGTTGCACTTATACATAAAATAGGCGTGTTATTTAGACATTTGTGCTAATTTGAGGTTAGTGTTTAGCTTTTGACAGTATCAAAAAATTAAATCAACGCTTGTTTGAACATTATAGATATAGCTTTCGGACAGTCAACATCAAGGAAATATGATTAGTCAAAATGGAATCAAGAATACCAATTTTTTTTCCCATTCGATTCAATGTTTTGCTAACATAGATTCTCTAATATTAATGTACATCTAAAAATTATATAAACTATATTACTGCTTTGTTCAACCACTATTTGTCATAACAAGAAAAAAAACCAAATAATCTAATCTATAGACAAGAATAATGATTTAACCCTTGCCACTCGGACGCCGCCGCTCCGAAGATAGAATACATACAACTTTAAGTAATTAATTTAATAAAAAAAATTAAATATATTCTTATATATCCAAGTACAAAAAATTAAGGCAATTAAAAAATTATAAGAAATAAAATATTATAATTATTGTAACATTCGAATCACAGTATCCTTTAACAAAATACCATACCAGACAACTACATTAATAATTGTAGTGCTGGTTTTCTTTTAAGAAACTTTGGGTATATGTGATAATGAGGTTATAGATAAGAATACAAAGGGTGGTGTATCAACCCTTTCACTGTCGTGTCAGTATTAGTCTTTTTCAACCCTCTCATATATTTTTTCGGCGTCTTTGGCAATCGCACAATGTTAGGCAATCAGCGACTCTTGTAATACTACCTATAAATGAATTACTTGAAGGGAAAATAAATTCATTGATAAAGGGTAGATGCTTACATATAGATATTATTATATTTGTTTATTACTTGTACTATTGTGCGTTATTAGAAAAAAATAGTTCCATCATAGAGAATAGACACAAAACGAAACACTATTTTGAAATAATTGAATAGTTGAAAAATTTGCTAATTGATATTGCTGATTGCAACATATTATATTTTTTTGCAAGTAAGAAAGTATTATTTATTAATTTTTTGTCAATTTCAAAACTGTTGCTCTTTCTTTCAACATTTATTTTAATGTGTCTATAATTTACACTAACATTGCTAATTATTACTACCTATATAAAATCACTAACATAAATTGACCTAAATGCATTAGCGACATTCTAATAAAACGGAAAAAAATGAGTATAATGATGATTACTTATAAAAATAAATGTTGGATATATTTCAAAAATAAACGTCTGTGAGACACAAATAGTTAACAAATAGTTCAGTCTGTCTAGACTCCAGATTTTAGACTAACAGAATATCAGATATTTTTGTAAACTGTTTGCAAGGGCAATTTTTATAATACAAAACATATTTAGAAATTTATCATTTTTTAAGAAACACGTTTCATTTTTTTATGTATAATCTTAGTTGGTAGGTTCAACAAACCAACTCTGTAGTTAGTTTTACTAAACTCTCGACTCATATGGCTTTTAGTTCGAATATGTTATTTTCAAATATGCCAGTTTTTTTTATTTATTGTTTTTTTTTGACTTTGTATACGAGTAAATTAGTCATTTACTCTATGTAAACATTTTTCACCATATGGTTTTACACTTCTTCACAATTTTATCTTGTTGGATATAGGGGGAAGTTTCGTAACGCCGGACGGCACCGACCGCCGGACACTATATTTAACACGTATTTTGTGATTATCTAAGAATATTCGTCAAACACGCATGTGCAGACATTCCAGAGTGTGGAGATGGCTACATATGTGTTTAATGCAGGTTATTTTTAAATGTCCGGTACTAGGTGCCACTTTGTAAAATCGTATTTTAAGTTACCAAAGTTTGATTGATAGTATTAATTATTTTTTAGCAAAGGTTGCGTTCTTGTTAATTTAGTTTGAATTCTTTGCTTTGATTTAAGCATAAGTCATAATTAATAAATTTAAATTTTGTAGAATATTTTTTGATTTATTTATAAATAACCTTAGGTGTCCGGCATCCGAGTGCCCCCTAAGTATATAGGGCACCAAATATTATTTGCAACAATATTGTAAAATTAGTTGGAAGGGAAATTTTTTGCCTTACTACCTTTCTCCATAGTTATAAACTTTTTAGTTATTTTTTTACATTAATATTTATATTTTTTTAAATTAAATAACTAGTTATTTAATAGTTAAATGTTAATAGAATAAAATAGCATTCTAATCCAATACACTTGGGTCGAATTAGATAACATTTTATGCGTAAATGTGTCCATGTTAGTCAATTTTGCAATTTACATGCAAAATCCGCTTAAACTAGAAACAAGTGTGCATCTTTACATAATAATAATGTTTTTGGCCTAAATTTCTTATGCACTTGGGTGAATTATCCAAGTTCTAGAATTGATTCCAACTCGGCCTATATCCGTAATTGTATCCCTTCGCCTAATTGCGCAATATCTGCACGCGTCACTTTTCTAAATGAATTAATGTCAATTAACACGATATGAATGTTAATCCGCTTGTTAAAAGCCAACTGCTTGTTAAGCTCTGAAGCTAATAATTAACGTTTTGAATTAACTCTCGTCTTCAGTAATTAGCAGAATTAGTGCGAATCACGACTCATGCGATGATAACTGTCGCTAAAACTGACAAAGATTAAGATCGGGGTTTTTAAGATTATTATTTCATTCTTTATAATAGGATGAAAATTTAATGAGATTATATATATATATATATATATATATATATATATATATATATAAATATATAAGTTGAATTATGACCTAAGTTAATTTCTTTTATATTGGGGTCTTTTCTAGAAAATGATTGCCAGGATCAATATGGTTTTAAAATAATGCTTTAAACATTTTTCGAAGTAAAAGCTATGTGTGCATGAAGTATATGTGATATTTTTTCAAACAGTATTTTTTTTATTTTTTATATATATTATTTACAATTGTTTAAAATTTTTCAAAAATAATATTCTTCTTAATTGATAAAATGAATTATAATTACATGGGTACGAACATATATTTCCGTGAGATGAAAAAAGTTGTACTAAATAATACTAATAATGATGATCAAATTCAATGAACGTATGCTTAAATTAATAAAATAAAAATTACCTTTTAGGTCGAATCAATTACATATTTGCAAATTATCTACTTAATCTGTAACTAAATTAAATCTTTCTTTACATCTTCACAGTTTTATCATTAAGAATTAAATAGAATTTGCGTTATTAAATTATATAGTTGAAATAGAAATAATTATTAGTTATTAGTTTTACAACTTGTAAATAATAAAGATGATTAATAATTGTAAATAATTATGATTATTTTTGTATGTCTTTTCTCTAACAACGTGAACTAATAGGTTTTTTTTATTGAGAATATTACCAACTATAGAGTATGTCACTAAAACATACTTCAAAATTAAAAATTATTTGTTTGATATATTAAATACATTATTATTATTTATTAAAAGTATATATAAATATATATACTATATAAACTACATCTACAAAAAGTATATTTAATATCACGCATTCTATTTGCTTGATATTCAGATAGCCTGATATCAAGCAGGCGTGATAGCGATTTGCAATTAAAATATAGATAGCAAGATATTAATGAAAATTCTCTTACGGCATTGCTTTTTCCAGAAAAAGTTATTCTATTAATGAAATTTCATATAGAGGTCCACCTCAGGTCTTGTGAGTCTCAATAAGCTTATGAGACAATTAGAGTTCTGGTTGCTGTTAATAATATATATTTTATGTTTAATGGTTGTTAAAAAATCGAAAATTTTTGTTTCAAAGGTTTCTGGATATTTTGGCATACCTTAGAAAAAATGGATGTAGGTGTGTGTGTGTGTGTATGTTTGGATACCATTTTTTATCCACGATTTCGGGAGCATGAATCAACCGAATTGAATGATTCAAAAAACATTCGTTTTCTACTGATGAGTAGACGTGCTGATTAATTTTTGGCAAAGACAGGTCCAGCCGTTCCCAAGGTACGGGGCAAAAAGTGCCAAAAATAAAGGGACCGAAGCGCCCCATTTGAATAGTGTCAAGCGGTTTCGGAGATACAGAGGAAAATGTAAAAAAAATATATTTGGCAGTCTGAAGTGATCAATTGCAGCTCAAATTATCAGATTTTTTAAAGAGATTTCAAACACGAGTACAAATTTTGTTACAATTTGGATTCCGGGCCGGGATTTTTAATTTTTAAAATTCACTTATACGGTTCAAACAAATTTTAAAATCATCAGATTTTTTTTTCAAAATTTTCAAAAATATACAATGTTGTATACTTTATATATAAATTTTTAATTTACAATTTAATTAGAAATGTATATATATTTTATATGCGTCATAGTAATCGCAAGGAAAATATCCTCAGATGGATTCATTCGGCATCTCTTCTTAATGTAAACATTTTAAAGCGTTTTAAACGATGACATGGGCACTGTATAATATAGAATAAATATATAGTAATTATAAATATCTCGTTGAAAATATTTAAAACAATTCTTATTAATCATTGATCAATATTTATTGATTATCATTTTTTTGCTCGAATATTTGATTCTGGTACGGGAAGTTTCAGCAATTTGCCTTAAGGCACGATACCATGCACCACTATTTAATTGCATGTAATCTAAAACAAATGTTTAGAACCAATTCCACATATCAGACTTAATTTACTGTACGAGTATTTGTGCATGTCGCAACTTCCTATTTGAATATCCGGTTCCAATTAGAAGCTACTGAACAATTAGTGAATCAACAAGGCGCGTTAAAATTCTGAGCCTGTGTATGTGTCATACATATAATTTTATGTTTTATGAATAAAAATGAATCATATTGTCTAATTGAAATTATATGTTATGGAAATATTTAGGAAATTTACAGGGTATGATTTGTTCATTTAATATATCAGTTTTCATATAAAATGGTACTAAAATCTTTCCAAATCCTATGTGATTGCAGTGTAGAACGTTTTAAACAGAAAATCTAACCTAGAAAGCACACAAATATTAAAAAAAACGATGTTATCATAACTGGATCTTTGAGATATAGCTTGATAACATATGAGTGAAGTTGCATTTTATGTGTGAAACGCCTGATTGCACAATAAATACATGGCAATTTGATAGTATTTAGTAGCATTTTGTATGAAAACTAGAACGTAACATAGCCTTGCCATAATATTGGTCTAAACAAGCAGCTCATAGGACAAGTAGTTTTGAGTAGTTCTGATTGCTGTTGAAAAAATAATTAAATTTGAAGTCTGCATCGAGTAATTTTAATGAAAATATCTAAATACGTTTAATGTTTTAACAATTGGATGACTCAAGATTTTAATTTTTTTCTCCTAGCAAATTTTAATTAATAGCTTTATATATTATTTCAAAAATAAATTATATAATTAAATAAAACAATCTGATTAGAATTAGAATTAATGATTGTAAAAAATTCATCATTTTTATATATTAGTTCTGTTTCTGATATTTTTCTGAAATGAGTTTCAAGTGCAACACTGGTCATTAAAAACGTGTTTAATGCCTGTGCATTATAAAAATTGTATATGATATTTTTAAACAATGATTTTGATGACAAATAACTTGAATTATGATTTTGAACAATTGTTTTGATGTTATGAATGCAATTGTTGTGACAACCATACCTTTACGCTACAATGCGCAATTTGTGTGTCATCCAAAATATTTTAATTCTGTGAAAGAATGTACTAAATTAAAAATTAACTTTTTGATAGTTATTTGTTAATATACACAAATAAACATAAATTTCAAAAAAAAATATTGCGATGCCTAAAATTATGTGTCATATCTGCCGAAACTGCCACCTAACAAAAGGTTTTTATCTAAAAATATATAGAGTTTATAAGCTATTGTAAATAAATGAGACAACTATCTAATTTGAAATAAAAACCTAATTTATTCTCCAAATTTCATAACCATTTTCAAACTTATGAGCTTATATGCTTTTATTAATAAATAACATATCTTCTAGTAAGACAAAAATTCTAGGAAAAAACTTATCTTTTATAGTTTTTTTACTATTATGAATTTATTATTACCATTGTTGCAATTTATAATGATAAAATAGGAAATAGTGTTTTCCTATATCTGTGTCAGTATTTCCACAAAGGTTGAAAATCAATTATGATGCATATTGCAGAAACCAATTAGAGATAATAATCGAAAATTCACTGATTATGAAAATTAATTTATACACGAAGCTTGATCAAATCGCGTGCTTTTTGTACGTTTCAAACAATATCACGTAAATACTACTTTAATTGATATATGCATAATTGATTTTTAATCAGAATTAGCTAATGAATTGACCTTGGTGAAAATTATTCATTCGTATTATGAGACTAATAATATAGTTAATGTTTTTCAATAAATTAATAAATTTTCAATCATATGAATCAACATGAACACGACACATGATGAATGCTTTAATAAGTTATATGGATTTACTTCATAACTTTTCTTCTGGAAATTTTTAATTGATTATTAAATATTTTTACTTCGAAATACATATTATAAACTTGTCCATAACAATTTTTTTAATTTTTTTTTATTGATTGCAATCAGAACATTATTTACATTCTATGAGTTATTTTGAATTATTTTAATTAAATGTAATAATAAATAGTACTTAAATCAGTGGGTTTTCACTGTTAGATTCAATTTTACTAGATCAAGTTAATTGGCAATATTTTTTTTAGTCATCCTACTTTTGGCGTATGGAGCTTATAACGAAATGAGATGGGAATTGCGATGTTATAGGCAATATGAAGTATTTTAAATTGATTTACAGGTTAGAGAACACATTAAAATTTGTCAATATCAAATGCCTCATTTAAAATTTAATAATAATATGATGAATAAAAATTGCTGTTTTTAGAAAAAAAATACACATCAATCCAAAATTAATCATCAATTTGTAGAATGGTCAAAAATTTCAACCTATAAGATGTTAAATCGCTAATTATTAAATTGTAATCATATTTGAAACTCAAACTCGAATTTCAACAAAAAAAAACACACCATTTTCTATATAACAAATATACGACTCATTATCGATGAAGATGAGACAATTGGATTTATTATGAATTATTTTTATCAAGAAGAGCATACAAAAATAAGTCCAGTTGTTATTTGTAATAATAATTAAATTTAAAAAAAACACTCATTATTATTTGCCAATGGCATTATACATAGATTCTACGGGCAAATTTTATTTAAAGTAAATTCTAAATTTTATAAATTGATTTTATTTTTAACTTCCCGTAGGGTAAGTTATATTAATGGGCCGCAAATCGAAAATTAAATTTTTTGCATATCTTCACGTTTTGTAGGTTTCTGAACATTTTGGCATACCTTAGAAAAAATGGATATGTGTGTGTGTATGTATGTATGGATACAATTTTTCGTCCACGTTTGCGTCATTCAACCGATTTGAATGATTCAAAAACTATTTGATTCCTTTTGATAGGGAAATGTGTTAATTAGTTTTTAGCAAAAGTCGGTCACCCATTTTGGAGTTATAGAGCAAAAAGTGCAGGAAATAGAAATTGAGTTTTTGAGAGAACGGAGCGTCCGAATTAAATGATCCAAAAAACATTCAATTTGTAATGATGTGGAAAAGTGGTGATTCGTTTTTGGCAAAAACGGGTCCAGCCATTTTGGAGATGCGGAGCTAAATGATCAAAAAATTACAGTTTTTGAGAAAAATAAGCATCCGATTTGAATGTTTTAAAAAACTTTCGGCTTTCGTTAACAAAACAATTTGTTTGGACAAAAAAAAAATTGTTTTGAAAATCAAAAAGAATTCGGTTTTTTCAAAATTTTAATTCAGTAAGGGAAGTTTCAGCGATACACCACTGGTTCTTGATAAATTGATTGAAATATGAAATCATTAGATTGTAGTTTACTGAACATACGTTTCATAAATTGTGATACAATATAATGATTAATGAAATTGCATACAAAATATTTTTGTCCTAAGATTTTTGATACTTTGGAGGATGATAATTTATAAGCCAAACGATAAATGGTTCTCGTGACAAATCCCCAACAAGTGTCAATCCATAATAATTTTTCAATCAATTAATATCAATCCTTTACCAGTGTATCGAAAGGTGCAATTAGAACAATCGCCTTTATTTAATATGTATAGTAGGTATATAATTAATTCGGAACGGACATAATGAGCGCGTTTCAGTGTCATGTGGGTAATTGTCCGATACGTCACCAGTGTCTAGTGCCTAATTGTTATTCCCGTTTCAGGGATATGATTTGATGAGGAAGCGAGCGTTTAAAATGTTCACTGCATCAATTACCATTAATCACAATGTTCTAGCACTAAACAATATGTATCCGCGTCAAATGCCTATTCGAACTTTTTTTCGGATTGTATTCTTCATGTCATCAGGAATAATTAAATAGAGCAAACAAAAAAAAAACACTTACAAATATTCAAAAGATTCAATTAGATTCCACTAAAAATACTTTCTTGTGGCGGAAATAGCTCAGTCAGTAGCATGCCCGACACACTTGCCACAGTTACTCAGTTCGAGTCCTGACACTGACATATAATTGTCGTTTAATTTGTTGGATTTAAATTAAATAGAATTACAACTGATGGCGTGAGTTAGAATAGAATTGGAAGTAGAATAAGACAAAGAAGAATGAAGAGGTCAGTTATAAAGAAAATAGGGTAGTATAGGATATAAAGAGTAGTGATAGGATATAAAATTAGTATATGATATAATAATAATAGTATTTGATATTTATTTGATATTTTTATCAAAATACATTATAATCAAAATATCATTTTATTATAATGAAAAGATAGTATTTGTCATCAGGAATAATTAAATAGAGCGCAAGAAAAATTAACAGAAAAACTCACTTACAAAAATTCAAAATATTTTTTGTTACGGGAATAGCTCAGTCAAAAGCATGTCCGACACGTACACCAGGGTTACTCGGTTCGAGTCCTGGCACAGGCATAGAATTGTCATTTGATATGTAAGATTTAATTTATGTAGAATTTCAATTGTTGATTTGAGTTAGAATAGAACTAGAAGTTAGAATAAATTGAATGAAAATCATATAAAGATTTTAGTTATATAAAAATTGCATAGTATAGATATTATAATGATATATTGATATAATAAAGATAGTATTTGATATGATAAGGTAGTATCAAATGTAAAAGAAAAATTGTAGTTATGGCTAAAGCTCTAAGTAAGCGAGGCCAATAAAAAAGATACTTTTTTGCAACCTGATTATTTATATAAACATTATTTCAAAAAATTCATTCACAAATAAATTGTTAAAAATTTAACTAAAATGAAATATTTTAATTTCAGATGGATTATGCCCACTGACTGCAAGTTACTTCAAATCGCAAAATCGCATGTGATATTGAATGGAATATCTTCTATGAGGTAAGT
>NW_020539726.1:12708200-12738718 GCF_003426905.1 Ctenocephalides felis
CTGAATATGATCACATTTACAAATTGTTCTATCTGATGAATCACACCATTAATTAATTTCTCAATAAAAATAAAAATATTTTTATATAACTTTGTTTCAGGATCTTCTGAACATTTTGACATACTTTAGAAAAAATTAATGCATGTATGTGTGTATTTAGTATGTATACTACATACACATGTGTAGATACAATTTTATATCCACGATTTCAAAAGCACGGATCAACGGATTTTTAAAATGATTCCAAAAACATTTAATTCGTTTTGACAAGGAAACATACTAATTAGTTTTTGGTAAAGGCAGCTCCAGCCGTTTTGATAATACGGAGTAAAAGTAACAAGAATTGAAATTTTGTGAGAACGGAGCGTTCGATTTGAATGATACAAAAATATACCACTTGTATTAAAACATTGAAGAATTGGTTAAATTTTTGCTGAGAGAGTGTCCAGCGGTTTTATTATAAACCCAATGAAAAAAGTTTTAAAAAATGACACTTGGGGGTCAAAAATTATCATTATTAGACCCATTAAATTATTAGATATTTTATAGTGATTTTGATGAAGTACAGTTCCAATTTTGTTTACATTTCTATGGGTTCCGTACCAAAGTTTATTATGTTTATCCGTAAACCGCGACGCGGCATTGCGCTCTTTGATATTTCGTCTGTAAAAAGGCTATGCAGCATTGGAAAAAAAACAAAATTTTCAAAATGGTTTAAATTTAAAATAATTTTAAAAAAATTTAAAGTTACGGTAGGTACGTGAAAGTTCCAGTAATTTGCCTTAAGACAAAATGATAGCACCACTAGTTCAATTTATATTTAAATTCTAATTATTTAATTAGTTAACCCTAATTGAAGCTAATTAGTAATTCATCAATCAATAAAATTGGGAACTGTCTAAAATATTTGCTCTCTGTAGCAAAACGTCGGAACGGCCTAAGGTATTTTCCTACTTCCGGGCAGTAGTGAATATAATGAGCCATGTGGGGATAGTTTCTATATTGGTGCGCGTAGGATTTTTACGACACATTTGCTCTGTTATGCTAGTAAGCATCGGGTGGCGCTAGGGCGGCCGTATTAGTGTTATATCTTGCGTTTTTTTCGCGTGCCACTGTGTTGGTCTTAGTTTTTTCTCCTTTCCTCATCCCAAGAAGCATTATTATTATCAAAAAGACGGGGCCAAATGAAATGAAGGTTTAGGATGTATTCTGTGAGCTTATGTGTGTGCAAGCACGGAAGGTTGGAATGACTTTTGTGCCTGCCGTAAATGAATGGACGGATGCGAAAACATATTTTGGATTAGCAAAAGGGTAGAGTTATTCGATGTGTATTAGGTCCTATGGGCTTCACGGATAAGCAATTTCTTATTAGGTTTTTTTGGGTATCATGTAATCTGGACATTCGGGGACATCAATATTCTTGAAGTTAAAATAACGCAAAGAAAGCTTATTTACTTCTGTTTGGCGAAATATATATATATATATATATATATATATATATATATATATAATGATAAATATGAACAGCACAACACTCAGATTTTTACACACACTTTATTCAATAATTACTGAGGTTTCGAATCCGTGGTATATGCTTCATCTTCAGTGTAATTTCAAAACAGTAAAAATTATATACTAGTACATTATTAACTTCCCGTAGGGTAGTTTTAGTAATGAGCCGAAAATCAAAAATGAAAATCTTTGCATTTCTCGACGTTTCGAAGGTTTCTGAACTTTTTGGCATACCTCAGAAAAAATGGATGTGTGTGTTATGTGTGTCCTCATTTTTTTATCACGTTTTCGGGCGCACGGATCAACCGATTTGAATGGTTCAACATTCGATTCCTATTGATAGGGAGATGTGCTGATTAGTTTTTGGCAAAGGCAGATCCAGCCGTTTTAGAGATAAATAGCAAAGAGTGCAGAAAATGGAAATCGAGTTTTTGAGAGACCGAAACATCCGATTTGAATGATGTAAAAAACGTTCAATTAGTTTTTGGCCCAGCTATTTCGAAGATGCAGAGCTAAATATACAAAAAATGACAGCTTTTGAAAGAAATAAGCATACGAATTTCTGCTTGCGTTGACAAAACAATTGCGTTTGGAAAAAAAATTTTTTTTTTTTTTTGTATATCAAAAATAATTTAGATTTCAATTTTAATTCTAGCTAAAGTTTTAAAGATCATTTATATGCTTTAAATAAATATTTTTGACTTTGTGACTCAATTCATATAATTCTTAAAAATATTATACAATGGTACAGTATTTATAATAATCTATTTGAAAACATTTAATATTCCTCGAACATTTCGTTAGGGTACGGGAAGTTTCCAGCAAATTGCTTTAAGGGACGATGCCATACACCATTAGTTTAATATTTTATTTAAATTATAGTTAATTTAAAAAAAAAAAAAAAAAAATACCAACTATCTCTTACAATGCTTGACACAGTACTAAACCTGTGAATATATACATAAATATTTTAAAATAAATTTTAGGTGTCAAAGATGAAGACATAAGGATGTATTTTATTATAATGTAAACAAAAAGTACTATACTGCTTCTTGTCAAGCTGGCTAAAGTGGACATTGTACGATTCATACCCTGAATCTATGATTGCAAGAACAAGGTTTTACCACAAAACTTCGTTAAGTTTATTATCTGAAATAATGCATATAGACTTGTAAGTATTCTTTATTATTTATTATCGCCTAACAATTTGATCTACTGCATGCTTAATACTTTTCATACCCAATTTCACTTCGTACCCATAGAATATTTTGATTGATTGATTAATTGATATGATTTAAAATATTGGAAAAAATACCGATTTAAATAATTTGAAATTCTAATAAAATTGTTACAAACAATATACAAATTTCGTGTATATTCATGAAACTATTAATTATTGGTTATAAGTTAATATTCAAATTCGTGAATTTCGCAGGTTTGTCTTGTAATAAAATAGGAATATCCCAATAATATTTCATCCATTCTACATTACTTATTACACTCATGCAAATAAGATGACGAGTTCTTATGTCATTTCTTTTTATCTGTCATCTCTTCTTATATATGAAGGAGCGCTCTTGAAGATTTTGTACCATCAGCCATACCACTTAATGTGAATAGACACACAAAGATTTATATCTTGTACAGCAGTAACTTGAATGATATAATATACTGTGATAAAAAATTGTACATATTATAATAATACTTTCTTTTACCTATTACTAATGAAACTGTTTACAGTGTCATTCTAATAAATAAATATATTTTTGCGAGTGGAGTGCTAGATACAGATATACTATTAATTCCTATCTATTATAGTATTAAAACATTTTATTGTGTTCAAAATGATTGAGGATCTTAAACCAGTTATGAATAAATCAGTCAAATCAATCAATTTGTGTATAATCAAGTACGTGAGCGTGCACAATATTGTGCAACGTGATAAAGTATTTTTAAGTGAAAAATATAATTATTTTATTATATAATTATATAATAATTTGATAAATATATTAAGTAGAGGGTAGATTTATATACAGGTAACTCCCGGGTAAAGAGCTAACGCTAAGATAAAGAGGGGTTACGTACTAAGAATTCAAAAAAAACATGCATGATTTTATACTAAATATTGTTTATTTTAAGATTATTTTATACTAAATATTGTTTTATTCAAAACGTAATATATATTACATAAATTATACATTATACCTAATATACATCACATATATTATTTTTTCTGTCATAATTAACAATCCTTTTTTGCAAGAATCTTCTAAGCAGCCGTCTGTACTACCTCCAGATCCGTGCATTATTTTTTGCAAGAAAAATATTTTTGCAATTACTTGCTCTAAACGAAAAAATATTTATATATTTATCGAATAGAAAGTTATCTTTATTAATATTATATGCTTATTTCATTTAAAGGATCCTTGTTTAAGAATAATTGTTCGGATGAGCGCTCAAATAATAAATTTCAATTTAGTTATCTTTTGCATTAGTTTTGACACATTTATTGAGCTAGTAGTGTACGGCGTTTTTACTAATTTTAGATTAAATAAATTTGGATTTTCATAGGTTTTACTAAGTTTTTTATTTTACTAGGGTTTTGCTCAATTCTCAAACTGAGCTAGAGCGAACCCGTGCTTTAAAATACCGTGTTATAAGGTAGATGGTCTCAATTCTTAAACTGTGTTAGAGCGAATCCGAGCGTTATATAAGTGCCGTGTTATGCGGGGGTTACCTGTATCAAACTAAACATGTGCTTTTCAAGTATTGCTTTTTAACCTTATAAAATTTTCTAAAATTGTTGAGTTATAAATATAATAAATTATTGACTTAATAATTATGGGCGATGCTACAGAAATATGTTTTTATTTTTATGTTATATACATTAACTCTTCAATATTTCTGTATATTCAATCACTCTATAATCATAACTACTATATACAATTCGTGCCATTTCTAACTTTCTTTACAATATTTCTAACTTCACAGCGTTTCTATGTGCTGCCATCTCTCCCATTTATTTACACTAATGGCCGTTATATTCAAACTCAAACAACTTAATATTAACATACTCCTGTAATATTAATACTAGCATACTCCTATAATATAAAGCTGTTGTGTTTATTACTTACTATAATAGAAACATAACAACATTAATTTATGTACATAATTATATTAATAAATCATATATAAAATTTAAATTGAGATAATTGCCAATATCTTAAGTCTCCAATGAAAATATCGTTATAGATCTATTTTTGAATAGCAGCATTTCTTAACAACACTAACATCCTTGTAGTTCTTATTCAGATTTATAGAATACGTCCCATAATAGTAACTATGCATTTTGTCCGCCGTTTTATAACGAAACGTTATGGATAAAAAAATCGTAGTTTTTATTGCTGGGCTACTAGAGCTAGACCGTGGCGTTTTAACCCCTCAGCTAAAAAACATGTGCCGCTCACCCCACGCGGTCTTATACGGTCTTATGGTCTAATGGGAATTAAGGGCTAAGGGTGGAAACGAAAACCACGTCTAATGCATAATACCTCATACTCAGGACTCTTCATATGACCGAAGATATATGAGAAGGAATATGTGGAAGGCGAGTGGAACAAAGGAATATTCCTATCATTATTGCGGACGTGCTTGTACGATTTTATACCACTTATTATTTCTGAAAAGATATTATATATTTATAACAATGATCATTACCTCCTATAATTTGATGAAATTTATTGTTGACTTGGATAATTGTTGAAATGTGAAGTTGATTGCTTCAATAATCCCATCATTATTTATTTGCAATTATTCCTATTTATTTTCTTTGTTATCAGAACACAGTATAATAAATTTAGAAAATTTAATATTAAGTTCTAATAAAAAAAATAATTAAGAAAAATGGAGTCGAGCTATATCCTAAAAAATATGCCTAAAAACATTGTTATAAAGAGGTGGAATACCGCTTCGCTTTCCACGCTAAATAACAATTCATTTGAAAACTCAAATTATTTGAATAATTGATTCATAAGTACATAATTACAAAAATATGATAAAACATGTATAAAAGTTATTTTGCCAAAATGAAGACAATGTCATAAATATCAAGTGTGCTAAAGTTTCAGGGTAGTAATTGCTTTTCTTTAAATTGCCTCATATCATCCTCGTAATATCAGGACAAAATTTGAGGACATAATATTATCAAGTCTTTTTTATTATTTGTAAAAAAAATATTGCCAACTTGTAAACATCCTGAAATCTTTGAACATCTTCATTTTTCCTAACTTTTTCAGCTCAATAAAAATTAATACGAAATCTTATATATAAAAATGAATCGCAAAATGTGTTGGTAAGCGGATAACTTAACAACGCCTGGACCAATTTGGCCAACTCTTTTTTCAAAATGTTGAAGTTTGTTGAAGAAATTTTCTAAGATGTATGTGATTATAAAGTACTGGGATGTACGTGCAATATTGTAAAAATAAATGGGAAAAATTTGCTAAACGCATGTCATTGTTTGCATTGAAAATAAATGAAAACTCTCATCTGCCAAAAATTTCAATTTACTTATGAACCTAAACAATGTTAGAATATGTATATTAAATTTATGATTATGAATAAAAAAAATGAAATGTCTACATTATTATTGCCAAATAGCAGCTGTGATGTGCCAGAAATTAAAATAATATAAGATACAGTATATGTATGGCAGATTGAATGATACACATATGAACAAGGATATGACAAATTAATTCACTTAAAATATGAAATTAAGTATTAATCAGGGCCGATCCTACCTTTAAAGCAATGCATGCAAAAAATACGAGCTTAGGGATCACCAACACAAGATTCGGATGTTAAATTTTCAATATAGTCTTTTTTAATATATAATTTTTTTGCATCTTTTACTAATCTTTCCAAAATTTATTTAATATTCGTAAAAATTTCACTTTATAACAACAAATGGGAAAGTAAAGATAATTACATACAATTCGGCCCTCACGATATCGATTAGGAGAAATTTAAGATGCAATTTTAGTAAAGTTTAATATGCAAATAATATAAAATTAAATTAATCCAACATTAAGTACCAGTGTTATGTTATGGTTATGGTTATGTTATACCGTTTAAAAGGCTTCAATTTCCAATTTGGCGTGAAGAGTAATCTAAAAATAATGTAATTTTTAAGTAAACGGTAAATATTAGCATATTATATTAAAAAACTGTAGACATGTACAGGACAACGTCTATCGGGTCATCTAGTTAATAATATATCTATGCATAAACAATCTTGATTTATTTGGTCAAAATAGAAACAATGCCACAAATATTAAATGTGCTAAAGTTGCATATGTAGAAATAGCTGCTTTTCTAAACTATTATATAATTTAGTAGTATTTACTGAAAGTAGTTTATACGCTTGGGTAGCATATTAAACTTTGTCACCACAAGACAAAATTCAGTTATGAAAACAAGCCTACTTTGCCAAATAGATTAATAATATAGCACACACATGTTTCACAAAATTGTATAATGCCTTCACATTTCCCAAAATATCAATCAAGCGAAAAATGATTAAATTATGTTATTATAATTTGCCTTCTATATCAACTTCAATATTTATACATCTTCTTTTAATTTCCTATCTTACTTACTTCACTAAAGAATCCTCCTCCATCCTACCATCAACTTTTCCATTACTAATAAGACTTCAATCTCTGGAAATGAAAGGATCATTAAAAAGTATTTTTGTTTTATATTAAAATACTTATTAAACTTTTTGAATTATTTGGATATAAAACTCTAGATTGTTTTATGGCAGCAAAATAATGACTGCGTTGGAAATAAAGAATGCGAATCGCAATAAATATTTTGCGATACAATGGTATCTGAAACATTAATGGTATATACCCATTATAATAGATATATATATATATATATATATATATATATATATAATAAATAGTTATATCTTTAGCTCTATACAGCAGTTATGACGACTGGCTCAGCTTTGGTTTGCGGGATGGGTCACAGTAATGCTTTTTATCCGTTTGTTTTTTGTCTGCGGGGGCCCAGGGAGATTTATTAAGAGGATTATTAATGATAAGAAAAAAACCTCCTCTAGGGGTTTTCATCCCCGTCTTCTAAAACCCCATTCCAGACGGCGGGCACGACCAACTAAGACGACGATGGTCATAACGAATGACAAAATAAAACATAAAGAAATGAATTGGACTCAAGGCAGCGAGATAATCGCTACCGTGGACGCCGTAATCCAATAATCAAGGCGAATGCGAATGCGAATGCGAATGCGAATGTACCTACATTGCAATGTGCGTTTATAGACATAATAATATTATATATATATATATATATATATATATATATATGTGTGACATATTTTTTCACATATTATTATTATTCCACAATATATTTGTAGAATGATGAAGCAGCATGTCTATAACTCAAAAAATCCCAATCAATGAAAACAATGTTTTCGGAACACATTGAAAAATTTAATTATACTTTCAACATTAAAAATCTAAAAATATTATTCATGGAACAAAATACTGCTTGTAGAAAGTTTGCTGAATCAATTTTTATTTTTATAAATTCCTCCTGCGTAAATAAACGAACTTTTTTAGCATTATTATTCCATAGCTATCAAAATTTAATAAATATTTGTAAATATGAAATAATACTCGATTCTTAACTCATTTTTTAATTTAAAATTTGACAATTTGGGAATTTTTATTTTTATTTTACAATTTGTCACTACTAGTTTTAATAAAATATTTTTCAAAGAAACAAAAAGCAAGAAATTGATTTGATTTAAATCTAATAACTAGTGGTGTGTATGACATCGTACCTTAAGGCAAATTGCTGGAACTTTTCGTACCGTAACGAAATGTTCCAGGAATATTCAATGTTTTCAAATAGATTATTACAAATATTGTAACATTGTCTAATACAAATTATAAGAATTATATAAACTGAATTGCAAAGTTGAAATTATTTGTTGAAAATATATTAGAAGTTAAGTCAGAATTGCAATTAAAATCTAAATTATTTTCGATGTACAAAAAGATATTTTTTGAAAAAAACATGTTTTGGAAGAAAAATTAAAACAATTTTTTTCCAAAAGCAATTATTTTGTTAAAACAAGCAGAAAGTTCTTTGAAACATTCAAACCTGATATTTTTTGTACATTTAGCTCTGTATCTTCGAAATGGCTAGCTTTTGCCTTTGCCAAAAACAAATCACCACTTCTCCCACAAATTGAATGTTTTTTGGTTTATTCAAATCGCATACTCCTTTGTCTCAAAAACTCGATTGATATTTTCTGCACTCTTTGCTCCGTATCCTCGTAACTGCTGAACCTGCCTTTGCCAAAAACTAATCAGCACATCTCCCTTTCAATAGGAATCGAATGTTTTTGAAACCATTCAAATCGGATGATAAGTGTGCCTGGAACCGTGGACGAACAAGTGTTTCCTAATCATTTGAAACATGATTTTAAAATAGTATGTGTATCTGTGTATATAAGCGGATTTTTGACCTTTTGACCACGCTTTCTCTAAAACGGTTCCAGAGATTTCAAAAATTTGATTCCATTCTGAATCGATTTTAAACATTCAAAAAACTGTTCGAAAGATATCACTTGAGAAACTTGTTGATTAGTTTCTAGTAAAGATCAGCCGGGTTGTTTCTTCATAAAAAATTGATAATTTTTTTGGACGATTTTGATAAAATATTTTCTGATGATAGAGCTCATGATCCTTATAAACATACTAAAATATTATGATTTTATGACAAGCCGTTTATTTTTAAAAAAATATCAAAATTTGCAAAATAAAATTTGATTTTTTGTCGAATTTTTTGCCAAACCACCTGAACTAATTCAAACATTTAAAAGCCATTCGATGAAAGTCGATAAGTCGATAATTTATCCAATTATTCGCTAAAAATCCTTGAATCGTTTCATAGTAGAAACTTTTCGTAAAATTTAAAATGCTTTTGTAAGATATCATTTGGAAATCATCAGGATCAGAATTTGGCAAAAATCTACCGTGTATAGTGGTTGTAGTAGTGAAAGCGTAGTGCGTTTTTATTATCGAAGTATACCTTTGAAAATTTTATCTAAACAGCTCAATCTCAATTTATATTCTTTAAGTCTACTTACAGCTAGTTATCTTTTCTAATTTTTAGAGAATTATCTTCTAAGATTTTTAAGTATATATGATATACTGACCCTCATGTAACACATTATCAATGATATCAATTTGCTATTCCGCGTCCAAATAATATATAACAATTCTGTTATTTTTAGCAGAATCATAATTTATGACTCATGCGTTTCTGCGGCAAAATAATTTATTTTATAATGTTATTGGATGAAGTTATCAAAGAAGAGACGAGAATTTAATTTAATTCTTTATTCAATATACCAGATGAATTTTCATCGATAATAATTTTTCTTTCGAATGATTCCGCGGAGACCATTTTCCATCATTGGAATTCAGCATATTATGATTAGATCATAATAATAAAAAATCGCTTGCTATGTAGAATAAAGAATGATATTAGAGCCCTGTTCTTTCTTTGAAAATATTTTTAGGGATGTAATATAATAATTTTTGTTTCAATAGGGACATCGTAATTTGTTGTTTTCATTATATTTATATGTATATATATATATATATATATATATATATGTATGTATGCATATTTTCATAAGTAGGGCGAACTGGGTACGGTTGTGCCAGGGTAAGGTAGTGACAGTCGTCCTACCGACAGAGCTAAACTATACTGATTATGAGATAGAGTCCAAAGAAAGAAAAATAAAGCATGATTGTTCGAACAAGTTTCCTTTATTTTTTACATTCAGAGTCTTGTAATAACATTATCTGTAGACCGCATAAAAAGTCAAAAGTAATTCTTTGTTCTCGAATTCCTGTAAAGCTATTAATTGTATACAGATAGATTGCTTTGTTTGTTATTTTGCTATAAGTTCAGCATCAGTAATTATTTACCAGCACTTAGCTTTAGCTTAGTTGATTTAGCTCAGTCATAATGATGATTTGTTTTCAAAAGTGTGCGCCCGGTACGGTTGTGACAAATTTTGGGGTACGGTTGTGACATGTATTTCTTGTTCTTCTCGAGTGGAAATTAAATAGATAAAAACATCTATTTTAATTAAGACAAAATGCGAAAGAGAAAAGAAAAAAAATTCAATATGGGAAAAAAAATTCACAAAGAATTATTGTTACTTTATTTTAAAAAAAGAGTGCGCGTAAGGTTCACACGCTATATGAGTAAAACTTATTTGCTACTGTACAAGATGACATTTAAGTAAAAATAAATACATCATATAACAATTTTGAATAATGTTTATTAGTAATATGGTAACACTCGTGATGTACACATTTATTAGTGTCGACCATTATACACATTTATATAATGATAAATTTTAAATTTTGAAAAATGAAATTGTGTTTGAACTTCATGTAATTAAAATTAACATACATTCAAATGACTTTTTCGCTGGCGATACAATCTCATTCTTTGAACAGTTGTAATATCTGTCATACCTGTAAAATCTTTTTCATCTTAATAACTTCAAAGATTTATAGAAACTACGAATAATATAGAAATAATTTCTAATCAATAATGTATGTATGTGCGTGTGTGTATGTATGTGCGGATACAAATTTTCGTCGACGAATTCGGGAACACGGATCAACCGATTTGAATAATTCAAAAAACATTGGATTTGTATTGATAAGGAGACGTGCTGATTAGTTTTGGGCGAAGGCAGGTCTAGCCGTTCTGAAGATACGGGGCAAAAAGCGCCAAAAACGGTAACTCAGTTTTTAAGAGAACGGAGCGTCCGATTTTAATAATTCAAAAAACATTTTACTTATATTGACAAGGTGAAGAACCGATCAAATTTTCATAAAGGCAGGTCTAGCGGTTTCGGAGATCTAATGAAAAAAGTAAAAAAAAATGCCATTTGGCGGTCAAAAATGATCATTAGACATATGCACATCAAATTATCAGATATTTTATAGAGATTTTAACAATAAGTATGAATTTGGTTTACAGCCCTATGGGTTCCGTACCAATGTTTACGCGTTAGACGGCGACGCGGCGCTTACGCGCTTTGATGTTTCGTCTTTATGCAGTTAAAGCAGTACGATTGCTTTGAAAGAAAGTTTAGATTTTGGTCCAATTTATAGTTTCTCAAAAATCTTATTTTTTCGAAATAAATTTTCTTCAAAAATGTTAATCGTTTAAAAAAAAAAAAAACTGGTACGGGAAGTTCCAGCAATTTGCCTTAAGGCACGATGCCCTAATTGCCTTAAGACAGAATTCCACTTACAGCTAGTTGAACCTATGTTCATGCCTGTCACAACAGTCCTGGGCTTTTGGACGGCTGTGACACTTGCCCTTCTCTTATACGATTTGATTTTATTGGTAATCCATCGTATTTAAGGACAGTAGTATAGTATTTTCAATGTTCCACTGGTAAATTAACAAAATTATTACTGATCAAAAAATTGTCACAACCGAACTCAATCTCCTTTACTTAAAAAAATGATCATTAAAAAAATGATTTATTAACTAAGATTTTAGTTGTTTGAGTTTGAACAGATCCTTTTATTATCGACAAATTGCTAATTCCATAAACTGACATTAATCGTTACATCTCTCGTCCGTCCGTCTTTCGGAATCCCTTATTTACTTTGGCAAATGAAGATCTAAACGTTTTTATTAAGAAAAGTTCTCTGCCAGGATTTTTCGTACGGCAAACGCATAAATAATCGTTATGTGTGTAAACGAAGCGCGAAACATGCAAAATGATGAAGAACACAACGAAAATAATAAAATGAAAAGTATTCCCCTATCTAATAATCGGAGGATATGAGCGTATCGCTCGTAATATATTATTCGTATGAGCGCGACTGCCAGTTTAAAATGCTGTTACTAAATTATTGCTTCTTGGAGGTATTACTTGCCTCAGTAAACTGTAATGAAACCAATGCGGATTTGTACTCTGCAGCATTTAATAAAAAAAACTTTGATGTGATGTATTGGAAGCACGCGGGGATTCCTGCAAGACTGATCCGCCAAGAGAACTGATTTTATGAACTTAGGTTGAATTTGTGTTTCTCACTCAGCGCTAAGGGAGCTCCACTGCGGTTGCAAATGTTTATGAATAATATGGTGAAGTTTAAGCCTAAATTTTATTATTTAACTTTATGGTTATGTATATATACTGCTTGCTTATAATTTTGAAAATATATATGCTACAATATTTTTTGCACTAATTTATTGAATTATATCACTTCTACAAAATTTTCGAGGAAATAATTTATTTTATCATCAATAAAAATCATAAAGAAAATATTTCAATTATAGGTGAAGTACGACCAAAATGTCATAGTGTTTCTGTTTTTCAATTATATTTATTTTTTTATTATAAATGTATGTCATATTATGAAAATTGGGATTAGAACATAAAAAATCTATTTTGCTGTTTCTGTTATTTTTCAAAGACAACTAAGTTTCTACAATCCTTGCTGCATTTTAGAACTATGTGATTAAAACTATTTGATAATATATTTTTCTTTAACCAAGATATAAACCCATCTTTAGTTCATTGACTACCACTAACATGATCTATTTAGTAAGTAAGTACTTTAATAACATATTTATTAAGAAAATATCCAACTAAACACAAAAAAATTTTGTCCATTCGGACAAAATTACTTAGGGAAAGGTCACACTGAGATTCTAGTTATTAAGAAGGTAGTTCATAAATAAAAGGTTTGGTCCTCTTTAGGACATTTTAGTATACTATGCATGGGCCCACAGGCAACAAATCATACAATGTAACCAACCTTTGCTAAACTCAAAATTGAACTATAAGGTTTTGCAATAAATCCAAGTCTTTTTCTACTACCGGTGGATTTTTTGTTTTATTTTTAGAATTAAAGTAGAATCTAAAAACCAATCGCCTTTAACAAGTTTCAATTTTTGTTTAACTTGGCGTCGAATGAAGTACCCGATAGATTCTTGCAAAATATTACTGTCATTTTGTCCATTATATAAAAAAATCATTTATCATTCAAGAGTGATATAAATGAATATATGATCAAAATTCTCTCATAAATGCAATAAAATGGATCATAATCACTGATACTGGCAAAAGTTTATTGATTTTAATAAAAATGATTGCAAATAACAACGAAAAAGTACCGAAAACCATGACAAAACCTCAGGATAAACCTTTGACAGCACAACACACGTGACTACTTCGACAATGCTGTGACAATGACGCTCAACATCTGACAGGATTGTTAATATGGATTTCTTCATGTTATACAGACGCGGAAACGTAAATAAAACTAATCTATTTTTAAATAAGGCCTCTGTGTCAT
This sequence comes from Ctenocephalides felis, assembly GCF_003426905.1. NCBI lineage: Eukaryota > Metazoa > Arthropoda > Insecta > Siphonaptera > Pulicidae > Ctenocephalides > Ctenocephalides felis. The sequence continues at coordinate 12,722,159 of NW_020539726.1, forward strand.
TTTGTTCATATGTATAATTTTGTTCGTATTTCTCCTGTAAATATAGATTGTATAACACTGGGGCAAATCATGGTGTCGAAACATTTGCCAACTCTGACATAATTTAATAAAACTGTATAAAAAATATAGTTTCGCCAGAAAATCCGATATGGTAATTTAGTTTTCTCGATGTTTTTGTTGTTCGGAATCATTTGACACTAAAATTGTGAATAGTTGTGTGTGATTTGACGTATCTAATTCATAACTACTTTAATTTCTATTACATTTTCATAGAAAATGTAAACAACTAAAATTAAGAATTATTTAAGAATCGAAATTAGTTTTTACTTCAGAAATGTGTGTCGTGTTAGAAATATTTTGATTGAAACACAAAAGCCATTTTGCTGTTTCTGTTTTTTCAGCATTATTTTCAAAAACAACTAAGATTGTACAAGTTTTGCTGCATTTTGGAATTATAGTGATTAAAATAATTTGAATATGTATTTTTTTAACCAATATATACACCCCTTAAAGAATAATTCAAATAAATATATATTATCGCAAAGTTATATTTTGCATAAAGTTTTCGAAGGATTTATGTCTAGTCAAATCAACTTCATTTCAGAATCAAGTAAGAAAATATTTTATGATCTCAGTACAGAAATGAACCAGCTTATTTATTTTTAGTTTTTCCAGTTTCCGCACTGGTTTCATTATATCACTCATGAACTCCGTTATTACGGAAATAAAGTTGTGTATATATAAATGAAGTATTTTTAAAGACTGAAAAAGTGTTACTACAAGTGAAACTTTCCTGGAAAAGTATTTTCGTATAAAAACGTAATTCATTGTTTTCCTTTAATAATTTATTTTTAGAAAATCTTCTGCGTGGAAAATGATATTTTGATTTTATTTAGATATATTTTTCTAGTTGTTGTTATTCTGTTTTCCTATTTCAATCAATTAGATGAGATCAAATGCAGTTCATATTTTGTAATAGTGTTTTATTATTTATTTTATTGTTGAAAATTGCATTGCATTATTTTGATCAAAATAATATATAATTCATTTCTTCATAAATAAGCAAATATAGAATTGATGTTAAAAATATGTAAATATTTATAGTTCGAAATTCAATAAATAAACAATATTCTTTTATTTTTTACAACTTTAAAAATATTGTTATTTTTAGTATGATTGCGACGAGTAATCTTATTTGAATATTAGAGTTAGACTTATCTGCAAAACAACAATAAAGTAGCTGTAAGTGGAATTCTGTCTTGAGGCAATTATGGCATCGTGCCGTAAGGCAAATTGCTGGAACTTCCCGTACCGTAACGAAATGTTCGAGGAATACTGAATGCAGAGTTGAAATTATTTGTAAAGTATATTAGAACTGTAGTCAGAATTAAAAATAAAATCTGAAATATTTTCGATATACAAAAAAAAAAAAAAAAAAAAAAAAAAAAAAAAATCAATTATTTTGTTAAACAAGCAGAAAGTTCTTTGAATTATTTTGAATCGGACGCTTAGTTCTCTTAAAACTGCCATTTTTCACATATTTAGCTCCGTACCTTCGAAATGGCTGGGCCTGCCTTTGCCAAAAACTAAAAAACACTTCTCCCAATCATAACTAATTCAATGTTTTTTAGATCATTCAAATCGGATACTCTGTTCTCTCAAAAATTTGATTTCTATTTTCTGCACTCTTTGCTCTGTATCTCCGAAACGGCTGGAAATGAATATCGAATGTTTTTTGAACCATTCAAATCGGTTGATCCGTGCGCCCTGAAACGTGACTGGAAATTTGTATCCATACATACATACACACACACACACACACACATCCATTTTTTCTGAGGTATGCCAAAACGTTCAGAAACCTTCAAAACGTCGAGAAATGTAAAAATTTTCAATTCCGATTTTCGGCCCATTACAATAACTTACCCTACGGGAAGTTAAAAAATAAAATATTGCACTTTACTGATATAAAACTTTACTGGTTTTAAATTGTCTAAAAAATAAATACATATTAACAAAATCATTAAATTCATTAATTTCAATCATGATCATTACATGATTTTATCATTAGTCTTAAGTTTGATATTTAAATATGTATGTGTACAACAGATAATTTGCCTGATTTTCATACTCATACAGAATTTAATCTGGATTTTGCTAATGGCTATATTTTTCGTTAGAGTTAACTGGAATTAGCATCAAAAAAATATATATCCCTTGCATGGAATATGCTAAATCAGAAGATTTTGAAATATGAGAAGACTTTAAAATTTGACAAAACAAATTAATTGTGCTTTGTTTCTAAAATATACTGAATAAATACCTATCGGATGTTGCTAAAAATTAATGAAATTCAAAACTTTTTAATAGTTCTTGGTAGGCTTCTGAAATATAACCAAAACAATAGCAATTCATGAACTTTCTTTTCCGAGCAGCAATCAGAACATAAAAGTTCTATGAGCACAGCAACTTTTTGTTTGGCATATCTCTATTTGAAATATTTATATCATTAGAGTTTTTCTGAAGATAATTAACTTCCCGAAGGAGAAGTTTATGTTTTCATCAAAAAATCCGAATTTTATGTTTTCTCGGCGTTTCGAGCCATTCTGAATCGAATGAGACCAAATTTGGAAAAAGTATGTGTGTGTGTGTGTGTATGTATGTGTGTGTGTGTGTGAACAGATTTTTTGCCGTAAATCGACGTTTTCTCCAAAACGGCTGGACCGATTTCAAAAATTTAAAAGCCATTTGATGTATCTCGATGAGGACTATTGTCTCTGAGTTTTGTGCGGCCATCGGCCGGGCTGTTTCTTTGTAAATTGCAGAAAAGTGAAAAATTTTTCGTCCACGTTTTAGCCCGCAATTCTGAATCGATTCTGAAAATTCAAAAACCGTTCGATAGATATTGGGTTGGGAATCGTGCTGATTAGTTTTTGGTAAAGATCGGCCGAGCCGTTTTCTTGTAATAGAGTTTAAAAAAAAAAAATTCGACGATTTTTATGATTATTTTTTGACGATAGATACCATAGTTTTCTAGGTCATACTAAAACATTACGGCCCTACGACAACTGGTTCAGCTTTAAAAATTCGTCAAAGTTTGCAAAAATCAGTATGGTCTTTTTGGCATTTGTCAAAATTAGACTTTTGATCGACGTTTTCTCAAAAAACGGCTGAACCGATTTTAGAAATTTAAAAGCCATTTGATGTATTTCGGTGAAGACTATCGTTTGTCAGTTTTGTGCAACGATCTGCCAAGCCGTTTCTTTGTAATTTGAAAAAAAAGTGTTGAACTTTTCGTCCACATTTAAGCTCATCCTACCGAACCGATTTAAAAAATCAAAAACTGTTCGAAAGATATTAGTTGGGAATGATACTGATTAGTTTTAGGTGAAAATCTACCGAGCCGTTTTTTGTAATTAACTGTTGAAAAAAAGTGTTAAACTTTTCGTCCACATTTAAGCTCATACTACCGAACCGATTTTAAAAAACTAAAAACTGTTCGAAAGATATTAGTTGGGAATGATACTGATTAGTTTTAGGTGAAAATCTACCGATCCGTTTTCTTGTAATTAACTGTTGAAAAAAAGTGTTAAACTTTTCGTCCGCATTTAAGCTCATCCTACCGAACCGATTTTAAAAAATCAAAAACTGTTCGAAAGATATTAGTTGGGAATGATACTGATTAGTTTTAGGTGAAAATCTACCGAGCCGTTTTCTTGTATTTTACTGTTGAAAAAAAAATTGAAGCCGATTTTTATGGAACTTTTTTTGGCTATATATATATCATGGTCTTATAGAACTTACTGAAATATTGCGGCCTTACGACCAGTAGTTTAATTTTAAAAATTCATCAAAGTTTGAGAAAATGATTAGTTTTTTTGATGTTTGTTAAAATTAAAATTAGACAATTTACTTGGTATAACGATAGAGTACTCGGTCTTAATGAACATACTAAACCATTAAAGTCCTATGGATTTTAAAAATGATTGATTTTTGAAAATTTGTTTTTAGAAAATACTCCGAGTTAACGTGATCGTTCGTTTTCAAATGTGTGTAATAATTCCACTCAGAATACTTTTAATGACTCATAAATTAATTTATTTTTTATTGATTAAGTCGATTAATTGCACATATCGGGAAGTTCGTGTAACTTGCCTCAAGGCTAAATACCAAACCAACTAGTTTGTATTTTGAATGCCGTCGAAATATATTTCTATTTAAATATATTATACTTAATTATGGATCTGTTTTCATTAAATACCAAAGATTTCACAAATTTTGGAACTTAAAATGCCAAATAAATATTCAAGAGAAGCTCAAAGGGTCTTGAAACAGAAAGATGTTTTTGATCTCTAGAATATACCTACATGATAGGAAGTCCTGCAATTTAACACTTTATTCATAATAGTTGATTTAGAAATAGCAGTTGTAATTCAGTGTTTTAAATCAGTGCTGTAAATCAGTGCTTATTGCTTGTTCCTTCCAAACTTCACCACTGAAGGGTTACATGTTGCATACCAGTAACATAGTAAAACCAAAGTTGAAGCCTTTAAATAAGAGGAGTCATTTGATGGTCATTATATTAATTAGTATTATTATATCAAGTATTATTTGTAGTAGTTGAATTAGTGAAATTATCAATCAGTGCTTGTTGCTCGTATCTTTCAAACTTTACCACTGAAGGGTAACGTGTTGCATACCAGTTACATAGTAAAAACAAAGGCAAAGCATGGAAAACTTTCTTCTGGAACAAAAAGATTCCGCGGGAGCCATACAGCTCTAAATCATCATTTACGACGCGACATAAAAAATATTACGGCGCTCGTCGACCTTAAGTCCTCGTGCCAGATAACATATCTTCACGTTAGTAATAACATGTACAAGTCAAATGATAGCACAAAACGAATTTACCAGTCGGACGTGGACATAATTGGATGTGTGCTACATTTGTGAATAATTAATGATGCTGTGCGAAAGGCACCGGGGTGTTAAAGAAACTGAACAAGAACAATGGATGCGTGGTGGTATTTTGACGAGGGAAAAGTACTCGAGACTTTTATGGACAAAAGTTGTTATGCAGATTTAATTTTATGTTATCTAAGTGGAAATCTGAAACTATACGCTACAATTTTTTATTGTACTGTCAATTACAATCTCTGTCATACTAGGACATTCAGTAATTATTTGATCGGTAATATATTGTAAAATATTTTTGGTAATATATTGGTAATATATGGCTTTTTTAAATAGATGGCAACCCGGTAGTTGTCCAATCTAGTTGTGAGTAATGAACTATACTCAAAGTATTTATTGACATTTTATAATTTTATATGCAACAATATCCGCGAGAGGCGATTTTCATTTGATATCATAGTTGAGATCTATAACTTCAAGTGAAAATTTGATATCAGAACTGCCTGATGTCGGTCCTACGTTCGAACTGATTACGCCACTGCTGGGCTGATACTCGATACAAAATATATCCACTTTATTTAAATTAAAATATTATATATGAAATTTACAGTTATTGTCAGTACTCTATAAGTTGTAGGAATAAAATAAACATAAATATAAAAGTGATTAAAGAAAGAATACAATTAAATGAAAAATTAAACATAAATAGAGAACATAAATTCAATATTTATATTGAATTTATGTTCTCTATTTATGTTTAATTTTTCATTTAATTGTAGAAATTGAAAAAAAACTAGAACAACTAGTAGGAATTACTCTAATAAACAATTGACTATGCAATAATAATATTTTTTCTTATTAAATCTGTATTGTGAAGTCATCTGATTTTAGTTGACTATGCAATAATAATATTTTTTCTCATTAAATCTGTAAGTAGTTTCTTGTGATGTCATCTTATATGCGAAATATCGTAAAAATGAGCCATTGTTGACTAGATTTTTTTCATGATTTGTTTAGTGATGCTATATTTGATCACATGAGCTAATAAAGTGATGATAAGGTCATACTACTTTTAAATATAAAATTTTACCAATTAATATTTCAGTTGACTATGCAATAATAATATTTTTTCTCATTAAATCTGTGAGTAGTTTTTTGTGAAGTCATCTTATTTTAGTTGACTATGCAATAATAATATTTTTTCTCATTAAATCTGTAAGTAGTCTCTTTGAAGTCATCTTAAATGCAAAATATCTTGAAAATGAGCCATTGTTGACTACATTTTTACATGATTTGTTTCGTGATGCTATTTTTAATCACATGAGCTACTAAACAGATCATAAGGTCATACTACTTTTAAATATAAAATTATTATTTTAGTAGGCAAAACTTCTGAAAAACAAAATAACTGAACGATGGTTTCAAAGATGACTTCAAAAATATATTTTTGTTAATACTCGTATATTAACATTGTATGTACACTACTTACGGATAAAGCAGTCGTAGAAATTAATAGTGTTTGACAATATGGATCTTAATTTATATAAACATTGAGGATTTCCAAATCATTTCGGTTATTGGGACAACTAGTCCCGGGTTTGCCTGTTCGATTCCCGCTACCGCCAAAGCCTGATATCAGGCAACTTTGATGTCAAATTTCCACTGGAGGTTATAAATGTCAAACATAGCCTCAAGTGGAAATCGTCTTTCATGGGTATAGTTGCATATATATATATATATATATATATATATATATATATATATATAATAAAAATGTCAGCAAATATTGTGACAGAGTATGTGAGTAATTAACTAGTCACAACTGGGTTGGACAACTACTGGATTGCTATCCATTCAAAAACAATAACTGAATGTCCTAAGTGTGATAGATTGTAATTAAAAATGTTAAAAAAATTGATTATAGCTAATCACAATTATTTTGTTATTTTACTAGTTTGCCTGATGATAATACTAAATCATTATCATCATTGAGATAATATACTATCTAACGCGTAGTTATCGTAAATCATAGACCAATTTGTAAACCTAACAATATTCACTATGACTTTTTTACTATGGTGTATTACACTTAATAAAATTCCAAGTTCTGCTGTGATATTTATGTATCCGTGAAATTATTTTCCATGATACTGTATTATGCGCAACACATTAAGAAGCAAACGCGGAAATACTTTTGCAGCTACGAGAGCTTTTGTTAGCAAAATATGATACATGTTTATCGTCGTCAGCGTTTACATTGCTATATAGAAGTTGAAATGTGCGATATGTGAAGTTTAGTAAATTTGTTAAATTTAAGATTTAACTCACAACGGTCAGTTAGTTCCTGGACTTTTAAATTATTATTAAAATTTTTGTAACTATTATTATGGAATTGTGTAACTTTGTATAAATTTGTATAATTTATAATGTTAGCTTATTGAAATTAGCTTAAATTATAACTCAGAAGGAGTTCTCTTAAGAATATAAACAGTGTAAAAATGTCTCCATTTCAAAGTATGGAATAAAGCTTACAAATGGCAGACCAAGTTTATTTTCATATTTGTGCAATATAAACTGATTACAATAATGTATTTCTTTCAAAAAATGCGCTATTTTTCCATTATATAATCTCATTGTTAGTTGGCTGAAGTTTTTTAATGTTTAGAAATTGATGTTTGTTTAGAACCTTTTTTTAATTAAATACTTTTGTTAGCTCAATTAAATGTATTTTTATTAATTAAAGCTACTGTAGTCAAAATAAATTGTAGAATCAACTTTCAATTAAAAAAAAATAATTGTATAATTCTTGAGTGTTATAAATAATTCCTCTAAATTATTATTTTTATAAAATTAAATATTGATTCAAATTTCATTCAAGTATTCTTTCTTTTTAATATGATATATATAGTTATTTTTATATAAATTACGTTATAATAATCATTTTAAAATCATTTTCTATTCGATTAATTATATTTTCATTTTCTTGGAATGACATAAAAAATAGTTTTTTACACCAACATTATTTATAATTTCGAATTTGATCTAATAATTTATTCAATTTGTATCAAAATCGTTTTTTGCAAAATTGTTTCACTTAAATCTACTTTCATAATACGCATTCTCTAACTAGTTTAAAGTGGCATATTGCCTTAAGGCAAGTTGTATGAACTTTCCGAAATGTGTTACAACTGACTTAATTAACCGTAATTGAGATTTAAATAATTAGATAAAACTTTTTATTTTGAAAATAACGTTTTCGCTTTCAATTAAATCTTAACAATGCGATTTCCAATTGAATTTTCTCAAACACATAAATAACGTGTAATTAAAATTGTCCTAAAATTGTAGTGTCTCATTCCAAATGTGAACAAATCAACTTCTGGCACAAATTTTGACTATAATTTTTTTTCAAACTTTGACGAATTATTAAAGTTAATCTACTTTTCTATGGCCGTTTTAGTATGTTAATGAGGTTAAGTTTTAGTATGTTCTTCAGGACCATGAAATGTATCAAAATAAAAAGTTTTATCAAAAAAGACATACCTACAATTCTAAAATATATAACAGTGGTTGCCAACAAATATAAAAATAGAATAGACGTCCATTCTAACGAATTAGCTTATCAAATCTACCTAGAAGGCAATCCGGTCAGACTAATTCCTAATCAACTTTATTTAGTCATATATTTTTCAGCTAACATTATTAATATTATTATTATTATTATTATTATTATTATTATTATTATTATTATTATTATTATATATTATTATATTATTTCTAATATTGTTATTTTGTTATATTCATTATTATCTGTCACTCATTATTTTTATTCCACTTTATTGTTTTTCTAGTATTATTTTCATTATTCAGAAAAATATTATTCACTTTTTTTATTTATTTTATTATTATTATTATTTGCTTTAATTTTATATTAAATCATCGTACTACGAATATCATTTTAATGAAAATACTATCCTTTATTTTGTACTCTTTTTTATTTAAATTTATGTTATTGTTCATTATTGTTACTAGATGTTAAATTATTTAGCAGTTGTAACAAATATTATAATTAAATATAATTATATATATACATATATATATATATATATATATATATATATATATATATATATATATATTTGTCAGCATTCATTACTTAATCTAATAATGTTTACAGATTGCAGGATAAATTTGAATGAAATAAATAAGTCGATTAAGTAGAGAATACAATCATTACAGCCAATGTTTGTTTTGTAAAACACTATCTTTTAAATAATTTTCTTTACTGTTTAATTATAAAGTAGTGCTTTTAGGATGGCTAATGTATATATCCATATTGAAATATGTCGTCATATTCAAAACTATGTGTTTTAATATCAATGTAGAATAGTATATTACAATAATTTCGGAAATTATTTCTAATTAACTAGTCTCAAAACATCTATAATTGCCAAATTTTGGCGGTCAAACAATTTACACCGCGCCTATTTTCATACGCGTTCGAATTCGCGCATCCACGCTCACCCTTTCCTCCTTCATTCACTGTCCGCAATTATACACGTAAACGCACACACTTACTGCGGCGACTTACACCCAAATGCCTCACGCACACTAGCACACATACGCTAAACACTTACACGCGGATACGCATATCCCTTTTGCACTCATTACCCTTACGCATAAGGGGTATAAATCTATTTCATTTCCAAAACGCGCGCGCAGCATCCCCGTCCCTCATTTACAAGCGAATCCGTCCCAATCAGTGCGGGCGCATGCGCCACCGCGTTCATTATAATCAAGCGACAAAGACGTTGAGTTATAAATAAACCGCGTGAGACAAAGACCACCATATATCATTTTGTTTCCCCTTCGAAATCACCCGCCGCCAAGGGTTGAAGTCACCCCCGCCGGTGAGGGCCGGTAATGAGCGGGACAAGGACACGACTATTGCTTAGAAGAAAGGGACGGAGGTATTTATGTATGTATATGCGAGCGGGGTTAGAATTGAAGGGGTGATTCGACGGGGTGATTCTCTTTTCTTAGGCAATGGCGGACGCGAAATAATTTCTTATATTTCAAAGTGTCCAACTTAAAAAGGTTTCTCCCCCGAGATGCTGGACTCGGTTTGGGAGAGGGAGGTTGGGGGGAAACAGAGATGCCGGGTAGGCTTCAGGGTGGCTTTTTGTCGGTTCACAATGGTACTGTTTTAGCATTTATATGAGAGTTTTGAACTTGTGAAGGCGTATTATATAATACGTATGGTCGATAAATAATATATCAATAATTAAAGCGTTATAATTACTAATTAAAACGCACGTATTATTTATTTAAAAAATAAAAGTTGTTGGAAACGATTCAAAATCTATTTGAATTACAATTTACTTTATATTCCATAAGTTGTAAAATTTAGGTTAAAAATAATTTTGTGACTAAATGAGGTATTTTTATAAATTGGAAGGATTGAGATAATATTTTGTAAATTTGTCGTTATAGTATCACTCAATAATTCTGTAATTATTGATATATTCATTAATCATAATAAAATTTTGGGTGCAAGACGAAATAATGTTTACTTAATAAATTTAAGTAATATCCAAATTTATTGAATATAATAATTATATTTCTGTAGATATTAATAAAAAGAATATGAATGCAATTAAGAAGTGTTTTTTACAAATTCACTACTAACTTTGTAATATTATACTTTTGTTCTTTTAACATAAAATAAAACCATATCTGGAAATGTTAGCTTTGAATTAAACAAAACTTGTACCAAAACAGAATAAATAGGAGTATTTCTGTCATAATTAAATACAGTACTAAGTTTCAATTTAGACATTATATATTATGTACTAAAAATACTACTCTAAAGTACAAAGAAGGCAAACGCACCTATTGCGTTGAGCGCTACTGACAACAGTCTCACGCAACATATGCGTGCGCAGCAGTGAATGAGTTAATTCAAATATCTCAAAGAAACTTGTTTTTAAATAAAATTACATTATGAATTATTTATTTTTTGGAAACGCAATTACCTCTCATTTAAAGATATAATAGATGTATGTTTAATATATCTTTCTAAACTATTGCGACTATATAGAAAAATAAATCAAGTATTGTACAGTGTACGTTGAATCTTCTTATAATGTTATATTATTAATATTGTAGGCACTCAAGATTTAATATCTCGAACATTAAATGCTTAGTATATGATGTTATTAATATAATATATATCTTATACTATATCAGCTATCATAGCTTAGATATAATATAAATAATTATATTTCAATTACTACCTATGATTTTAAATTTTTCTTTAAATTATTCTGTATATTGTGAACCGGCCAATTTTTCAAAGTCCGACATATAGGATCGTATGTGTGTACTTCTGAGATGACGCATGTGTGCGTGCGTCGGTTGTTAGCGCTTCGTTTGTTTCCGGCGGCCAGTTAGAATGTGATCGTGTTTTTATAATGGCCTTTCGTTACCCTTACTCCGGAGAAGCAACCCGATTTTCCACCCCCAGCCCGACGCCCTTCGCCCTTCGCCCCGCGACGAATGCAGAACTAAGAAATGCCCCAGAGAAAAATGTCCGCATCTCAAAGTATGGGATGATCTTATTAACGGCAGATCAAGTTAATTTTTTATGTTTGAGCAAAATAAACTGATTATAATAATGTATTTCTTTCAAAGAATGAGATGTTTTTTTATTATTATTTGTGATATTATGAAAGTATCTTTTGAAATGAAATTATGAGGTTAGCGGAAATGCTATGATCTCATTGCTAGTAGGCTTGAGTTAATGCGTGTTTAGAATTTGACGTTTGTTTGGATTCTACCAAATATATTTTTAAAATTAGATTTGATCAAATTCAAATTATTAAAGCGGAAATGTTTATTTGATATTTGGCATCATTCGATTTCAGTTGATATTGAAAATATTTTAATATAGCAATGAATGTGCTTAGGTCTTGTAAGCATTTCGTAATTATTTTTTTTTCTAAAGATTCTGATTTGATCTGTTTAGTTCATAAAGTTTATTTGTAATATTCATCCAGAAGCATAATTTCAACATCCATCTTTCAATCCGATATTTATATTTTATATAAAGCTAAGGAGTTTCATAAAACATCAATCATCCACGTAGTAAAAATTATTTCTATTATTGATTATTGAAATTTGAATATGAATTTGTGTGACTTTCTTTTTATTTTTTGTTATCGCGCCGAGTGTTGGACAAGGCTGGTTTAGAAGCTTATTGTTATATATTTTTCCCGCTTAAATAATAACCGTGTTAACTCAATTTAATATATTTTATCAATTAGCAAAATTGCAAAATTAGCTTACAAAGTTATAAAATTTAATATTTGTATTACTTATTCTTTTGATGAGAAATAATTTCTACTATTTAATTGTACATAAATGTGTTGTTTCTACAAATATTTCTTATAATTATATAGCAAGCTATTAAAATAAATTATTACTGTACAATGTGGATATAGATATATCTCAAATGGATATAATTGCATTTTTATTATTTTGGTTTCTAATGCTTTTTTGAATGACTGCTTTTTTGCAGTATTATTATTTTCTTTTTACAAAACGTAATGTTATAAATGAGACTATGTTAACAGCTTAATAGTATTTTATATTCAAATAAAAATATCTTTTTAACCCATATATTGCAAATTATTTAAATGGCTTTATAGTATTAATTATTTTGAACATATGTTATATAAATGCTAACAATACATATCACGTTTAATCTTAATTAATTCATTCAGCAAATTTTGAAATATTTAAATGTATTCTTTTCGATTTAGTTTAAAAATTTAAATATTTGGCCCAAATTGCTTACGCACGATTAGATATATAGCGCTGATGCATAATTTTTTTTTTAAATAATAGGTAAAAGTTAAATATGATAATAATTGTTAATTTGTTTTATTTCGAACATATATTTACAAATATTTACATATAATAATCAGTAAACGTTTCGGCTTCAAATGTGATATTTGACTCTATAAATATTTGTTAGTCCTGAAAAAATGCACTTGCTGCATTTTTTTCACTATGACATTTGAAAGTTAGCTGACATAATTACATTTGAATTGAATCTAAAAATATTTTTCTCCGTATTCTTCGGGCAGTAAGGATCGACAGCAGTGATTTGGTCAGATAATGATTATTAATAATGATAATATTTGTAGGTTAGTTTCTAATAAATATATAATATTAGTTATAACTGATTTAGTTTCAACCATCTAGTTTTTATATTTTCGTTAAGTCTAATTATTTCATATTTGTGTTTATTTTATAATAAACAAAAATTCTCCTCATTGATACGTTCAAATGTATTCTTTTCATACGTTGATCGTAATTACAAAGTGTTTACTTTCGCAGATAGCGTTTTTTATAAATTGTATTTTTTGTTGTTTTTTTTCAAAATCGTGTAACACATTCAACAAATATTAATTTAACAAATTTCAGAAACATATTAAAGCAATGATTTAAAAATTTGTTTAATTCATTTCTAAGAATTTCTTAGTTTTTTGTCTTGTCGATGACTTTTTTAGAACCTTCCATATACGTCTCGGGGAGGTAGTACGAGCGTTTTGTTAAAATGAGGAGACGCGTAGACGTTAAAAATGAGAAGACCACACACACACATGGACGGACACACGTATAAGGAGTTCCGACAAAGGAGTATGAGAATCTCATAAGACTCCGATGTGACTCGAAAACATTGCTATCCGCATTATGGTCCGGAAGCACATTAGGGACTCGGGCTTTGTTACTGCCCCTAAGTTTATTAAGCTGAATTATGTTAAGTGCGCTAATTTACATTTAAATTATAAACAAAAATTTCATATCACTGATACTGAAATGTAAGATAATCTTTCTTGTCTTGAATAAGTTTTCTTTGAAATAAATTCATTATTTTGCTCGAATGGTTACTTTGCAGAAATATAATTTTGACTATACATGATACATTTTCTCAATTTATTTAGATATACTCGTATATGTCGATATTTAATTAATAATTTTGTTTCATGTTTAAGGTTTTTTATTGAATTTATCAAAATATTGAGTTTATTTTAAAATCACTAATACAAATAATTATAGTCTGAATCATTTTAACACATAAATAGTTTTCTTGTTATCCATTAAAGCTGGTCTCAAGTTGCAGTCATAACTTATAAAGGGTTAAATAAAAAGTAGAATAAAAATTTATTCTAATTTACAATTTATTCAGTTATGTCGATATTTAATTAATAATTTTGTTTCATGTTTAAGATTTTTTATTGAATATATCAAAATATTGAATTTATTTTAAAATCACTAATGTAAATTATTAAAGTCTGAACATTTTTAGCACATAAATAGTTTTCTTGTTATTCATTAGAGTTGACTTAAATTTGTAGTGACAACTTATAAAGGGTTAAATAAAAAGTAGAATAAAAATGTATTCTAAATTACAATTTTAAATTCTGCACATTTGGATTTACGTACAACAATAATATTGATAAAAGGACACTGTTAAGACTAAAAAATAATGATTAATTTATTATAATAAAAGGATACTGTTGAGACTAATAAATAATTATTATCTTAACGTCTTCTTTTATAATTTGTATCTTGCTTGTTCATTTGTATTTAAATGATACAGCGAACAAATAAGTTGTTGAATTTTTGAAAACTTCAATTTTACTTCTTTAAATAAAAAATGTTAAGGATAAATAACGCTCTTAATGGTTAAGTACTTAATTGGAAAAAGACATATCACTTTCGATAGAGCAACGTGTAAAAATATATTTTTAAATGCAACAAAATTTTATTTATTCCAATTTATGTCGATATTGATGATTTGGAGTCTTACAATTAGCAAATTTGCGATATAAATAGTACTTTCTTAATTAAATAATAAGAAAAATGATCTACTTACTACTGTAGAATTCAATATTATAACTTATTACAGCTGATATAATGTAGTAAATACTAAGTTCACGATTAATCAAATTATTTAGCTGATCATTTAAAGAAATTCCTAAATTTGAAATAGGATTATAATCTTTCAGATTGATAATTATAAAGAATTTAGTGTGACTTTATTTTTGTTTTGAGTAGACTAGTAAAAGCCTTAGGATTTTTACTACTCTACGCAACTACAAGCTTTTTAGTTCAAATCTTGCACTTCCTACTGTGGCGATATCAAGCAGGCTGTTTTTGATTTGTAAAAAACAATCGGACATGTCATATATATTTTTGATATCGAAATATTTTTACAGTTAATAAATTTATTATCAGATTTTAGTAGTGATATGAGTTTTTTTAATAATATTTGCACCTATTTCATCAAGAAACATCAGCAAATTTTTTGGTAGTACTTAGAATGTCGAAATCGGATGTCAATTCATTGATTTTATTGATTTATTTATTTTACTAGTTATCAGTATAATGATATTATAATATGACTGATGTCAATATTTTATAAATTTTATATAATTTAGTTAATTATTCTATTATTTATTCATTTATTATTCAATTTATTTACTATAAACATAAATAGTTTGTTTCATGAAAGTTAGTGTTTATTAATATTGCTTAAAAGTTATTGTTTATTAGTATTTATTAATTATGAATGTTTTTATAACAAATTAATGAGTGTAGATACTTTTACAATATAATTATTTTATTTAACAAATTTTATGTTATCTTATAGTATAAATATTTAGTTTAACAAATTTATAAGTGTTTTACATTATAATTTTTTTATCTAATTAATAAGTATTTTCTTTTACAAAGTTTTAGGTATTTTAATGAAACAAATATCTTGTTTAGCAATTTTATAAGTATTTTCAAATTATAAGTTTTGAGTTAAGTCTAGATTGAGCGCCTGAGTATGATATTTGTTCTTACTTGAAAATGTGGACCCAAATATCTTTTAAGCCCAAACATCCTTTCTAGTCAATTCTGCAATCTATCGCATCACAAGAATAGAATTACAATTATGTAAGAAATTTAGCACAAAATAAACGTGCAACCTTTGGGTTGTCTTCTAATATCTAAATCTAGGTGGCAGGAAATACTTTACAACAGTTTCTATATTACTGAGAGTAGTTCCGATTGTGTTCCAATAATATTAATAAAAAATGTCAATGGTAATTGACAGTCAGTTCAAGAGATTTTTGCCAGAATCTTTTGAATCCTTTATGAAAATGGTATGTTATTTTATCATTGATGAGCCCTGCTCTGTCCAAAGTGCACATATGAGCTACCACTCGTGTGTCTGAACTTAGGTGCGTGTGTTTGTGTTAACGGACAAATGCGTCGGAGGAAATAAGATTGAAGTTGTAATTTAAAAAGTAAAACATGTCATCTATTAAATACAGTACCCATTCGAGCGTGTATATAGCTACAAGAGTGTCTGCGGTTCAACTTGCGGCTTTTGTTGTTTAGCGAGAAAGCGAAGTTGCTCATGCTGGGAATGTCTTCTCTATCGATAGCTTTCTTAGTAGAAACTTATTACGGTTTGAAGTTTAATTTAAAATACACTTTTATTTATCAAAGATCTTATATTGATATTTTTGCGCTTTGATGTTTTCATTAATTTTATAATAATAAACAAAACCTTAAAAACTTGTG
>NW_020539726.1:12739718-12799420 GCF_003426905.1 Ctenocephalides felis
TTTTTCTTTAAATTATTCTGTATATTGTGAACCGGCCATTTTTCAAAGTCCGACATATAGGATCGTATTGTGTACTTCTGAGATGACGCATGTGTGCGTGCGTCGGTTGTTAGCGCTTCGTTTGTTTCCGGCGGCCAGTTAGAATGTGATCGTGTTTTTATAATGGCCTTTCGTTACCCTTACTCCGGAGAAGCAACCCGATTTTCCACCCCCAGCCCGACTCCCTTCGCCCTTCGCCCCGCGACGAATGCAGAACTAAGAAATGCCCCAGAGAAAAATGTCCGCATCTCAAAGTATGGATGATCTTATTAACGGCAGATCAAGTTAATTTTTTATGTTTTGAGCAAAATAAACTGATTATAATAATGTATTTCTTTCAAAGAATGAGATGTTTTTTTATTATTATTTGTGATATTATGAAAGTATCTTTTGAAATGAAATTATGAGGTTAGCGGAATGCTATGATCTCATTATTAGTACGCTTGAGTTAATGCGTGTTTAGAATTTGACGTTTTTTGTATTCTATCAAATTTATTTCTATAATTAGATTTTATCAAAATCTTAAAGCAAATCTTTAATATTATGGGAACATTCGAAAATGTTTGTTTAATATTTGGCATCATTCGTTTCAGTTCATTGATATTGAAATATTCTAAGTTAGCAATGAACATGCTTAGGTCTTGGTAGCAGTTCGTAATTAATTAAGTTTTTTTTTTTCCTAAAGATCCTGATTTAGTTATTAAATTTATTTGTAATATTCATCCAGAACATAAATGTAACATCCATCTTTTAATCCGATACTCATATTTTATATAAAGTTAAGGAGTTTCATAAAACGTCATTGATCCACATAATAAAATTATTACTATTATCGATGATTGAAATTTAATATTAATTTGTGTGATTTTCTTCTTGTTTGTTATCGGTCCAGGTTGGGCATAGCTGGTTTAGAAGCTTAGAATTTTGAGTACCATGATAACTCAATTAAATATATTTAAATCAATCAAATTACTGTAGTAAATAATAAGTTGCAAAATTATAATTGCTAATAGCAAATTACTATAGCTTTTAAAATAATAAATTATTATGCTTTCGAAAAATATATTATTTTTAAAATTCAAAGATAATGTCTATACGATATCGAGTTAATATATATTCAATGAATAATATCGCATTTTTCAACTTTTTTATACTTTTTTAAACGACTGCTTTTTGCAGATTTATTATTGACTTTTTCGAAACATAATATAATTATTTTATTATATTTTTTTAAATTATATATTGAAAATTATTTAAATGGCTATACCAGTATTAATTAGCTTGGACATATTTTATAAAAATGCTAACAATGTACATACATAACACGATTAATCTTAATTAATTAATTAAGCATATGTTTTAAATTATTTAGTATTTTTTAACTTTTCGTAGGGAAAGTTATAGTAATCGCAAAAAAAATGAAAATGAAAATTTTTATATATCTTTACGTTTCAAAACTTTCTGAATATTCTGGCATACCAAAAAAACACGGATGAAGCGATTTGAATAATTTAAAAACATTCGATTTGTATTGATAAGGAGATGTGCTGATTAGTTTTTGGCAAAGGCAGGTCTAGCCGTGCCGAAGATATGGGGCAAAAAGTGCCAAAAACGGTTACTCAGTTTTTAAGGGAACGAAGCGTCCGATTTAAATAATTCAAAAAACATTTTACTTGTATTAACAAGATAAAGTACTGATCAAATTTTCATAAAGGCAGGTCTAGCGGTTCTGGAGATCAAGTGAAAAAAGTAAAAAAATGCCAATTGGCGGTCAAAATGATTATTAGACATATGCACATTAAATTATCAGATATTTTATAGAGATTTTAACAATAAGTATACATTTTGTTTACATTCTTATGGGTTCCGTACCAATGTTTATCCGTTAGACGGCGACGCGGCGCTTACGCGCTTCGATATTTCGTCTCTATGCAATTAAAGCAGTACGATTGCTTTGAAAAAAAGTTTAGAATTTTCTAAATATTTCAAAATAAGTTTTTTTTCAAAAAGTTTTTTTTTTCATAAAAAAACTAAATTTTTGTCAAAAATTTATAGTTTCTCAAAAATCTATTTTTTTCAGAGTTATTTTTTTTCAAAAATGTTAATCTCTTTAAAAAAAAATCATTTTTGGTACGGGAAGTTCCAGCAATTTGCCTTAAAGCACGGTGCCATACGCCCCACTAGTTCTGATTTATATTGAAAATTTAAATATTTGGACCAAATTGTTACGCACGATCAGATATATAGCGCTGATGCATAATTAATCAATTTTCTTTAAAATAATACCTAAAAGTTAAATATGATAATAATTGTTAATTTGTGTTATTTCGAACATGTAGTTACAAATATCCACATATATTAAGTCAAAATCGGCTTAAAATATTATTTATTTATATAAATTATATAATTTGTGATAATATGACACTGAAAATATATGTAGGTCCTAAAAAATGTACATTGCATGAAATGTTGCATTTTTTTTCACAATAGTATTTGAAAGTTAGCTGATATAATTGCATTTTAACTACATCTAAAAATATCATTTTCTTAGTCTTCTGATGACAATGACTATCACCAGCAGTGATATTCATTGTTAATAATGACAATATTTGTTGGTCATTTCTAATAAATGGCTCACCCGTAGATAAGCGGTTAAAAGCGATGGGACCTGAATCAGAGGTCCTAGGTTTGATACCCACTTCGAGCATCCTGTTGTCAGGCAGCAGTGACAACGATTTTCACTTGGAAATATAGATAGTAGTATGTTTCCAAGTGAAAATAGCCCTCATCCGGCATTGTTGCACCAATAAAAATACTCGCACTATTACAGAAATTGTAATAATAATATATATCATACAGAGATGTGACAACTGATTGAGTTGCAATCTGTCAAATAGACTAGTTTTGAGTCAAATAAGCACAACAGCTCATAGGACTATTGGGTTCTGATTCCTGTTCAAAAATAATTAAAAAAAAATCTAATAAATAAATAATATTAGTTATGACTGAATAAGTTTCAAACTTCTAGTTCTTATATTTTCGTCAGATTCAAATCATTTCATATTTGTGTTTATTTTACATACATCAAAATAAAATAATAAAAAATACATCAAAATTGTCCTCATTGATACGTCCAAATGTATTCTTTTCATACGTTGATCGCAATTGCAAAGTGTTCAAAGTACTTTCGCGGATAGCATTTCTTAGATTGTATTTTTTGTTTTTTTCAAAATCATGTAACACATTCAACATATATTAATTTAACAAATTTTAGAAACATACAAAACCAATGAATTAAAAATTCGTTTAATCCAAATTCTATGAACTCGTAGTTTCTTGTTTTGTCGATGACTTTTTAGAACCTTCCATATACGTCTCGGGGAGGTAGTACGAGCGTTTTGTTAAAATGAGGAGACGCGTAGACGTTAAAAATGAGAAGACCACACACACACATGGACGGACACACGTATAAGGAGTTCCGACAAAGGAGTATGAGAATCTCATAAGACTCCGATGTGACTCGAAAACATTGCTATCCGCATTATGGTCCGGAAGCACATTAGGGACTCGGGCTTTGTTACTGCCCCTAAGTTTATTAAGCTGAATTATGTTAAGTGCGCTAATTTACATTTAAATTATAAACAAAAATTTCATATCACTGACACTGAAATGTAAGATAATCTTGTCTTGAATAAACTTTCTTTGAAATAAATTCATTATTTTGCTCGAATGGTTACTTTGCAGAAATATAATTTTGACTATACATGATACATTTTCTCAATTTATGTATGTCGATATTTAATTAATAATTTTGTTTCATGTTTAAGGTTTTTTATTGAATTTATCAAAATATTGAGTTTATTTTAAAATCACTAATACAAATAATTATAGTCTGAATCATTTTAACACATAAATAGTTTTCTTGTTATCCATTAAAGCTGGTCTCAAGTTGCAGTCATAACTTATAAAGGGTTAAATAAAAAGTAGAATAAAAATTTATTCTAATTTACAATTTATTCAGTTATGTCGATATTTAATTAATAATTTTGTTTCATGTTTAAGATTTTTTATTGAATATATCAAAATATTGAATTTATTTTAAAATCACTAATGTAAATTATTAAAGTCTGAACATTTTTAGCACATAAATAGTTTTCTTGTTATTCATTAGAGTTGACTTAAATTTGTAGTGACAACTTATAAAGGGTTAAATAAAAAGTAGAATAAAAATGTATTCTAAATTACAATTTTAAATTCTGCACATTTGGATTTACGTACAACAATAATATTGATAAAAGGACACTGTTAAGACTAAAAAATAATGATTAATTTATTATAATAAAAGGATACTGTTGAGACTAATAAATAATTATTATCTTAACGTCTTCTTTTATAATTTGTATCTTGCTTGTTCATTTGTATTTAAATGATACAGCGAACAAATAAGTTGTTGAATTTTTGAAAACTTCAATTTTACTTCTTTAAATAAAAAATGTTAAGGATAAATAACGCTCTTAATGGTTAAGTACTTAATTGGAAAAAGACATATCACTTTCGATAGAGCAACGTGTAAAAATATATTTTTTAAATGCAACAAAATTTTATTTATTCCAATTTATGTCGATATTGATGATTTGGAGTCTTACAATTAGCAGATTTGTGATATAAATAGTGTATTCTAAATTAAATAATAAGAAAAATGATCTACTTACTACTGTAGAATTCAATATTATTATAACTTATTACAGCTGATATAATGTAGTAAATACTAAGTTCACGATTAATCAAATTATTTAGCTGATCATTTAAAGAAATTCCTAAATTTGAAATAGGATTATAATCTTTCAGATTGATAATTATAAAGAATTTAGTGTGACTTTATTTTTGTTTTGAGTAGACTAGTAAAAGCCTTAGGATTTTTACTACTCTACGCAACTACAAGCTTTTTAGTTCAAATCTTGCACTTCCTACTGTGGCGATATCAAGCAGGCTGTTTTTGATTTGTAAAAAACAATCGGACATGTCATATATATTTTTGATATCGAAATATTTTTACAGTTAATAAATTTATTATCAGATTTTAGTAGTGATATGAGTTTTTTTAATAATATTTGCACCTATTTCATCAAGAAACATCAGCAAATTTTTTGGTAGTACTTAGAATGTCGAAATCGGATGTCAATTCATTGATTTTATTGATTTATTTATTTTACTAGTTATCAGTATAATGATATTATAATATGACTGATGTCAATATTTTATAAATTTTATATAATTTAGTTAATTATTCTATTATTTATTCATTTATTATTCAATTTATTTACTATGAACTTATTTATATCCTGTTAATTTTAATTATTTTCAAATATAAATAGTTTGTTTCATGAAAGTTAGTGTTTATTAATATTGCTTAAAAGTTATTGTTTATTAGTATTTATTAATTATGAATGTTTTTATAACAAATTAATGAGTGTAGATACTTTTACAATATAATTATTTTATTTAACAAATTTTATGTTATCTTATAGTATAAATATTTAGTTTAACAAATTTATAAGTGTTTTACATTATAATTTTTTTATCTAATTAATAAGTATTTTCTTTTACAAAGTTTTAGGTATTTTAATGAAACAAATATCTTGTTTAGCAATTTTATAAGTATTTTCAAATTATAAGTTTTGAGTTAAGTCTAGATTGAGCGCCTGAGTATGATATTTGTTCTTACTTGAAAATGTGGACCCAAATATCTTTTAAGCCCAAACATCCTTTCTAGTCAATTCTGCAATCTATCTCATCACAACAATAGAATTACAATTATGTAAGAAATTTAGCACAAAATAAACGTGCAACCTTTGGGTTGTCTTCTAATATCTAAATCTAGGTGGCAGGAAATACTTTACAACAGTTTCTATATTACTGAGAGTAGTTCCGATTGTGTTCCAATAATATTAATAAAAAATGTCAATGGTAATTGACAGTCAGTTCAAGAGATTTTTGCCAGAATCTTTTGAATCCTTTATGAAAATGGTATGTTATTTTATCATTGATGAGCCTTGCTCTGTCCAAAGTGCACATATGAGCTACCACTCGTGTGTCTGAACTTAGGTGCGTGTGTTTGTGTTAACGGACAAATGCGTCGGAGGAAATAAGATTGAAGTTGTAATTTAAAAAGTAAAACATGTCATTTATTAAATACAGTACCCATTCGAGCGTGTATATAGCTACAAGAGTGTCTGCGGTTCAACTTGCGGCTTTTGTTGTTTAGCGAGAAAGCGAAGTTGCTCATGCTGAGAATGTCTTCTCTATCGATAGCTTTCTTAGTAGAAACTTATTACGGTTTGAAGTTTAATTTAAAATACACTTTTATTTGTCGAAGATCTTATATTGATATTTTTTGCGCTTTGATGTTTTCATTAATTTTATAATAATAAACAAAACCTTAAAAACTTGTGAAATTTTTTATATATTTTTACGTTTCAAAGCCTTCTGAATATTTTGGCATATCTTAAAAAAAATAGATATATGTGTGTATGCATGTAGTATATATGTGTGTATGTCTGGATACTATTTTTTATGCACGATGTCGGGAGCACGGATCTATCGATTAGAATGATTCAAAAAGCATTCAATTCGTATTGACGGGGAGATGTGATGGTTATTTATGGCAAAAGCAGGCCCAACTATTCCGGAATAAAAACAACCAGTTTTTAGGATAACGATACATCCGATTAGAATGATTCAAAAGTCATATATTGCTTGTATCGACGGTGTTTGTTGATGTTTTTGTTCTTGTAGATAAACAAAAATATTATAATATATAAAATATGACAATAAAATTTATAGTATTCAAAATAATTATTCTAGAATTTTTAAAACATTTGTTATAATTTATTGATTAATTGACTATATATGTAAATAAATTGATAAATGTTTTATTGCTGTAAGGGTAGTACCAGCAATTTGCCTTAAAGCACAATGTCATTCACCACTAGTTGAAATTTACATCAATGTATTTAATAAGATCTCTATGTTCCTTTTTTGAAGTAACATTCAAGATTTTGTCAATGGCTTCACATCAGTTTAGAATATTTCTACCAGAGCTTTGATAGGTAGGAAAATTTAATTTTATACGTATTTATTATTTTTTATATGAAAACTTTTTTTTCTTAAAATTGTATATTTCATCTAAAGTAGAGATAATTTTAACTTAATTCTAAGAAATTTTTATCAAAATGTATCATTACTAATCAATTTACTTTAACACTTCAATTACAACCAAGGGGCTTAGAGTATTTATTTGCATATAATTTATATTTATTTATACATTTATCCATAAGCAAGCCGTAATCAATAAAAATAGATATTATTTTAGGCCCTTGTCAAACTTATTCATAATTAATATTTAAAGGATAATAATTTTATAATAATCATAGTAGATGCACGAATTTTGCTTCTGAAAAAAGAGCTGAAAAAGCATTATCATAATTGGCGATATGAACTGAATTTTACCTAATTATATTTATAATAGTTTTAAATTTAAATGTAATTATTGTCAATATTAAAATTCTGCCGAGAGACTACACATGATTTGAAACGGAAACCTTTGATATTCATTCATTTCATCTCGATTACAAAATAACATGATCTACATAAGTAAATTATAAGATAACAAAAACATTCTGTGGAATCATATGGGTTGTCACAAATTCAAATTGAGTGTAGGTTAATTATTCATTTCAATTTTGTAGTAAAAATTATCTATATTTTTATTTTATAAATGGAAATTTTACACACCACCCAATTATTTATGGTATAAAGTACTATCACTTATTAAATAAATAAAAAGTTTACAATTGTCTGTAATATTTAATAATATTAATAATATAACTAAAATATTTCTGTGACAGAAAACAGTACGTTTATTAACACTAAATTGTGTATTTAAATTAATTTAAAGTAAATCAAATGAAAAAATAAAATCAATAATAATAATGATATAAATATAGGTCATGAGACTTACTTGAAAATATTACTATGCGGGATACCTTTGCATTTTTATAAAGTGACGTGCATTATTATTTATTAATATTAATAATTAATATTTATTAATATCTTAGAATAAAAGTTTATGTTTAGATTCTTGCCAAAAAGTACGATTTGCTAATTTCAAAATTACTCGACGTTTCAAGTCGTTCTGAATCGTTTGACACTAAATTAAAAATTGCATGTATAGGTATGAACCAAAAGTTGAGCTTTTGTCCACGTTTTCTCAATAGCAGTTGCACCGATTTCAAACATTTAAAATCATTTGATTGAACGATTTTCAAAAGTTATAATTTTTCTAGAATTTGCATTTTATCTGGTAATGAGAAATTTTAAGCCCATTTTGAAAATTTAAAAGCTGTTCAAAAGATATCAAATGTAAATTTTGCTGCACAAATCGAGAAGTTTTTGCAACTTGCGTTATGGCAAAAGGACATTTATAACTAGTTTCTTATATTTTTCCTATATTCAAAATTATTTTAGTGATGAATCATACCTATTTTAAAATGTACCTACATGTTCAAATATACTCAAATGTTAATGTGAACTAATTGCTTATGTTAATTATTATATAAATATCAATGTCGATTTCAATTGTTCTGATATCACGGCACAAATTTAAAATTTTTATGCAAATTGCTTTCATGATTTATGCATTAAATTTTAATACAATTGAATTAATAAATTAAAAATTTTAATGTTAAAACTAAATATAATACATATATTTCTCTACTGCAAAGTTTGAAAAACACTCGTCATAATCATTACGTTATTAATAATGTACATACGATACTTCCGTATATTTAAATTGGTAACCCGAATAAAATGGGAATAATTCTGAAATAAAATATGCATGAATGTCTAAGTCTTATGAATCAAAAGCGTAGCATTAATAAGATTCATATTGCAATCTTAATGCTTACATCTTGATAAATAGCTCATAATTAAGGTCGAGTGTCCCCATTTGCATGAGTCTACCATGCTCCGGCTTACTCGGATCTCCGTAATAATTTCTGTAGCGTGACAAAAAAAAGGAAGATCCCTGAGAAAAATGAATCTCGGAGTTTAATCTGTTATAAATTATCAAATCAAGACAAAAAAATCGGCGGAAAGATCGGCTCTCATTTGAAAATGAAGAAGACTATCATCAATATTCTTAATTGCTCGATAAATTACGATGAAAATTACTTTTTTCCAGACGCGCTGAGAAAATGAATTCGTTTATGCACGGTTGGGTTTTAATGGGAGATTGATGGAACAACGTTGAACTCGGGCTTTCTACTGTTCTTCGCAAATGATTCATCTTTTGTTTTAGTCTTTAATTAATGGTTTAATTTTTCTTTTGCGAGGGCAACGAAAATTCGGAAAAGTCGGGGTTATAATGGACGTTACACCTCATTGACTTTGAGATAAGTTATGACCCGTGATTTTTACAAGAGTGGGCTTTATCATTAATAACTTTGAATTATCGAAAATGGATTTTCAAATATAGAACAATGAAAGAGAAAGGAATTTAAAATACTATATTATATTACACATTGAACAATTATACACATTATTATTAAAACTCTTTTTCGAATAATGTAACCCTTGTAGCTGCGGACTGTATTAAACACTGATTTGTTTGTATATTATGTATTTGTTGCAATTTTTATTACAATCACTGATTTGTTACTAAGTTATAATGAAAGAAGGTATATTCATTGGTTATCTTATATATAAAAATGGATCGCAAAATGTGTTGGTAAGCGCATAACTCAACAACGCCTGGACCAATTTGGCCAATTACTTTTTTTAAAATGTTTGTTGAAGTCCAAAGATGGTTCTTACGGCGAGAAAAAATCGAATAAATGCCGGGAAAACCCTAAAAACAGCCCTTTTCTTCTTTTCATACAAACGTTTACAGTATATGTGGGAATCAAGTAGGCAACGATATTTGTAGAAAAAACAATAATTTATATCATGACATTTTGTGTAGTTTTTGATAATCTGATTTTTATTATATTTATATAAACGTAGAAATATCTTTTTATTAATTAACGAGCTATATTGGCAGCCAAAAACATTGATGTAAATGAATTAAATTTCAAAATTCAAGAACAAATTACAGGCGAATCAGTTGATTCGGCAACTAACCAAGATAAATGTACCAATGTAGTTAACTATCCACCGAAATTTTTAAACTCGCTGGATTTGCCAGGATTGTCACCTCACAATCTTCAATCAAAGGTTAGATCGGCAATTATAATGTCGCGAAATATCGACCAACCGCGCCATTGCAACGGCACAAGATTATCGATAAAAAAATCTATCAAACAACGTGATGGAAGCAACAATATTGAAAGGAACGTATAAAGCAGAAGATGTTCTCGCACCGTGCATCCCAATGATCTGCTGCCATTTTAGGTTTAAACGACTACAGTTTCCAGTGCGTTTATGGTATCATCAAGTGTTTGTGGTATTAATTTGGAAAACCCATGTTTCTCACATGGTAAATTGTATGTTGTCTGTTCCCGTATTGGAAAACCATCAGATTTGTTTGTCTATGCGCCAGGTAATCAAACAAAAACCATCGCTTATCACAAAGCACTATAATGAAAATTGAACTGATGTTTGAATTATGATTGACATGATTAAAATTACTTAGTTTTAAATGCTTATAGTGTTTTATTTAATTATTTTTAATTCACGCCGAATTATTACCAGGGTGACGGTTCTGTTCAGGATTAATTTTTGCAAAGAATAGAAAAAAGGTAGGAACAAAACACCGCCACATTACAATTTTTTTTGACAGGACGAAGTCGGTCGGGTCGGCTAGTTTATTATATATGTTGTTGCGCGGACTTCATTTTTAGAAAAGGACAATTAGATCTCTCAAAACACTGCGCTACCCCCTCTATCAGGGGTAGGAACCATCCCGTGCAAAAAAAGCTCAATGCCATTAAGATTGTCACCTTCATGGCCAATATAATAAAACGAAAATACGTCCGAACACATATAGCACATTAGTATACACATTTAAAATTTTTACTTCATTTGTGTATATATGTGTTCCTTTAGTTTTCCATTTCATTGCCGTTTGGTCCTTTGTACCTCATCCACGTGTAAACTCTTCTTAAGGTTATATAAAAACATCTCTATAATCTAACTTCAAATTAACAATATTTTTCAGGAAATAATAGAATAGCGTATACTTAAAAATTATATTGAAATATACTAAACTAAACAACAGTAACATGGCCGTTTTTCACCTGATATCGACCTTGCTTGATTTAAGTCAATGGCTGATTACATATCTTTTTCCCTCTACTTTCAAATAGTGTTGTAAAAAATTTCGAACTTTACTTTTTTTGAGATATTGATGAACCTTGATTCCCGTAGACCTTAAATCGCTCTGTATATTCTATACCGTTTTTTCGGATAGGTAATAATTATATTTGTGATTTTAATTTTTTTATTTTTTTATTACTTTGATATGAAACGCCTTCTGCTTTAGGAAGAATTAAAGACAAACAGAATAATTAATAATATTTTGTTTAATAATTAAGAGTATGGAAATGTGGAGAAAAATTGTTTGGTTTGAGTAATTCCCGAAAAAAATAAGTGAGACTTTTAGTTTATAAATATTTTATTTTCAAGACGTGACTTATCCTTAAAAATTATTTGTTTAATGTTAAATTAGATATATTTACCACCCTGTATTAAAACATCTTTTACATGAAATCCGTACAAATGCAACGAAAGTGCGTTACGGCAGATAAGATAAAATAAGGGTCGAATGCCAATGATTCGTCATTTGCTCTCGATGATATCATTTCTATACTGGTCGATTGTGATTAGTCGTAGCGTATGTGAATAGAGATCTGTCATTGTATGCGTATCGGCATCAACGTTGTATACGTACAGATATCAACAAGGAAACCGGCATAGATTAATAAACATTTTAAAGTTACATCGTAGTACAAATCTTGATTGAATGAAAAATGACTGAATGAGAAGAATATTTTACCCTGTTTCTTGAAAATAATTAAAAAATTAAACATTTTTACTAAACGTAAGTTTACTGATTAGAAATTTAATTTCTAAATGCTATTACAATGACAAACCGATCATGTCATATTTATGACTTTAATTACATTATTGTTTCTAAATATTATACATATTTTAAATGCTATTAGAAATATATAATTTATAATTTATCATTATATAAATGTGTATAATGGTTGACACTAATACCATATTACTAATAAACATTATTCAAAGTGTTACCATATTACTAATAAACATTATTCAAAATTGTTATATGATGTATTTATTTTTACTTAAATGCCATCTTGTACAGTAGCAAATAAGTTTTACTTCAATCGCGTGTAAACCTTACAAACTCTTTTTTTAATATCGATATTCATTTTATTTTAAATAATTGAATATAAAAATTCTTATTATCATATCGCTCATCAAGTACAAAATTTTGTAATTTTAATTTATTTAGTAATTGTTATAATAAAAAAATATTTATGATATGTTTTTAATAACTTTTAAATAAATTTGATTATATTTATTTTTGAAATATTTGTGAACACTAATAAAATTATTGATAACACATTATCAATCTCTATAAATAACTGCTGATACCAATAAGTCCAACTTTAGCTTCAAATATTTCAAATATGAATCAACGATAAATCACTTTTCTATTCATATGTACATCATATTGCCAATGTATCACCAGATATTGATATTTTCCAACTGTTTTGAGATAATAATACAATTCGGCGTGAACGTGAACAAGTATTTTATTGTCACTGAAGATCATTTTTCAATTTATAAAATTGGCGACATGATTACAATAAAATGTTACGAAAACGTGATCATTTTCTTCTTTTCAAAGTAGTCTTATTAAAATGTTTTTGAATTGTCATAACTGAATTGAGGCAATGATATATTGTCATTTATTATTTATTGCGTAACAACTCGTTTTCGAGGAGTGAGTTTATTGAAAAAAACACATCCATACACGTATCAATGTCATTAGTAAAAGTAAAGAAATCACACGGCGACGTGGGTGCCACAATTTTTCGCAATGACATTAAGAAAACGCCTACGTGACTTCCCAAACCGACGACTCTGGATAGGGGTGTCTGTTTTTTCGATATTGGAAAAGGTCGATTATAGGTAATTCAAAGTTATTATATTGAAATTTATGGAGACGAATTCGTGGCTTGTATCTTTCAATTATCTTTTAATTATATTAAGTCAAATATAGTTTATATATTATTAAGAACTAATAGAATTAGTTTAAAAAACCTATTCTAAACTAACTAATACTGCGGTTTCTTTTAAAATACAATTTTCGAATATAAACCAATTTTTTTGAAATAATATGAGAAAATTAACAAAAAAATTATTCGTTTTTAACATGCATATTTTTACATAATATTACATATTAATTTGTAGTCTGATAATAACAGCTGTGTATTTATAAAATTAAATTGTTGAAAAAATTAAGAAGGGCGCAACAAATTATTTTATTAGAGCGGTGGTGGGAGGGGCTGTGTGAAAAAGGTGGAACACCAATGGACTAATATCTAAAATAATTTAGTAATTATTATTTAATTTAGTGATTAAGAATTGTTCCATTAACTTTTAGTAGGTTATAATCCTTTCCGCAGTTTTCAAGAATTTTCAAGTTTTCAAATTTTTTTAGTTTTTTATGAGATTTTATTGAATATTATTACTGGTTGATTTCTTAAAATTAACAATTTAAACACAATTACCATTTAGTACTAGCATAAAATAATGATTTTACTGAGGAATAAAATAAAAAGAGTAAATTTAAAACTGTCTGACTGAGATATGGAAGTGTATATATTACTAAATAAATAAAAAAAATTAAACAAAAATTAAAATTACTCAAAAATAAAATACATAAGTATTAAACTAAATATATAACATAATGTATTATTATGAATAATCAAAAACTCAAATCAACCCATCTCATTCTAGCTATAAAAATCTTAGTTATAATAAACGTTATATATATATATATATATATATATATATATATATATATATATAGTTTACAAGCTAAGGTTTGGTTCAACTCTCTAAAAAAATTCTGGTGACTTTTTATTGATACAGAAGTGTCGAGGAAGGAAGATTCTCACTTGGAAACATATTGCTATCTATATTTTCAAGTAAAAACTGACGTCACTACTGCTTGACATCTGACTATCTAAAGCAGGTATCGAACCTCTAACTTCTGTAACCTATAGAATTAATCACTGAAAATCCTTACTAAATATTGTGACTTTTAAAATGACAAATTCCTCTAATATTTTTTGCGTTTTTTATTTGAGAAAATAATTCACGGTATCGTGATAAATCGAATATCGACATCGCGTGTTTAACTTTCCTTTACCTCGTCATCCCTAACTACTTTACAAGCTAAAGTTCGTCGCATTTTCGCATCTATACTCATTATGTATATGTCCTTCTACCGGGTGAGGGTGTGCATTTAAAAAAAACTCCAATCGATACTTCCTGTGAGTATACCGTTCCATCGCCTAATAACACAATCAGTCACACGCACGCACACATGACCGTTTTTTAACTAACACATATGCATTTTTTTCGAGGGTCGCAGGTTCGATTCTATCAATGACGAAAAAATCCTCCACTAACCGGCGGTGTTGCGTTTGGGCCACCCCACATTATAAATGAAGCGCTGGGGGTAATTTAGCTAAAGCTAATCTTAGTGGGCTCTGTAAGGTGGAATTTGAAGTAGAAACAAATTATACAAAATAATAAGATTAAATATCGTCCTTTATTCTATAAAAATTAGATTATAAATTTAAAAAAAAATGTCAAAAAATTATTATATTTTATGTTAATCGCCCAGCATCCGACATACGGCTAAAGCCCGACATCAGGCAACTTTGATGTCAAATTTCCACTTGAGGTTATAGATCTCAAATATAGCCTGAAGTGAACATCGCCTCTAGTCGGTATAGTTGCATATATATAATAATAATGTCAACTAGTACTTCGAGTATAGTTAATTAATTAGTCATAATTAGATTGCACAACTACTGGGTTGCCATTCATTCAAAAAATCTATAAAATAAAGTCAAAACAATTACTGAATGTTCTAAATGTGACAGATTGTAATTAAAATGTAAAAAAACAATAATAAAAAAAATTAAAAAAAACTTTGTTAATAATTTATTTAAAAGCAACTATGGTAGGGACCATTATGCTTTGAATTGAAATTATTTTTTGTATTTGGGAAGCTTGAAATATAAATTTTGTTTTAATTGGTTATCTTCTAGATTTGTGGTAAATAAAATATTTTTAGGATTTTATAAAAATGGTATTCAGTTTGTTTGTGAATTTTGCTAATTCAGCATTTTAATACTTCTGTAAAGATTTTCCCATCACGTTTAAATCAGCATTTCAATTAGACATTAAAGTTAATAATTACAATACAAATATGTATCAACTTGAAAACATTTTTTAAAAATTTTACAATATGTAAATGTGTACAATTGTAAATTTTTAAAAATTGTACAATATGTATCAACTTTTTTTTATTATTATTATATTTTTAACAGCAATCAGAACCTTACGACCTATGAGCTGTTGGGCTGAAACTTTTCCTTACTTTGTATTTTAGATGGTAACCCAATGGTTAATCCATTCATATTTGATGATTTTTGTTATTAGAATTAATCATATAGGGCTGACTTTTTATTGGTGCAGCAATGCCGGGCAAGGGCTATTTTCACTTGGAAACATATTGCTATCTATATTTCCAAGTGAAAATCGTTGTCACTGCTGCCTGACAACAGGCTGCTCGAAGTGGGTATCGAACCCGGGACCTCTGAAACAAGTCCCGTCGCTCTTAACCGCTTACCTACAGGCGAGCCCATGTATCAACTTGAAAACATTTTTTAAAAAATTATTTAACAGTCTTCTGCAAACGTTAATGTGTTTCTGAATGTTTTATGTAATAAAGGTCATTTCAAGTTATTGTGAGTTATGAGTTTTTCTGTAAAAAAATAGAACCAGAGTAAGAAACCAGAGCGTCAATCTCCCTAATAATATATGGTATAATAAATAAATTACTACCCTTGAAGAAATTTACAATAAATAGTACCGTATATGTATTCAAGTGAAGAAGATGTTGCCATTGCATTAATTAGTTCATAAACTAATCTTCTACATACTACTTACTTATTCTGGTACCTGTAAAGGTAAATTGAATATCTCTATTGTCCTCATCAAAGGATTTGGGGCATTCCAGATGTAAGCAGCTGATGTGGGCTGTAATTATTTTTTTGTTGTATTCAGGTTTTACTGCTAATAGAACGCATGAGACAGTGGTTATCTAAAAATGGCCAATGAAGCATAACGAAACGTTTTCGGTAGCATTTAGGACGTAGTCGATGCATGCCGGAAGGTCTAGGACTTGAATTTTGTGTCAACTAGACAACAATTTTACAAAATGATATTTTGGTAAATATCACTTAATATTGAATACGAATATGCACACTAGCTTTCTAATATTCGTCAAAATATTAATTTGATAAATATCATTTAATATTAAATATGATTATATACACTAGCTCTCTGTCTATATCGGTTTATCGGACCGTCCCTTGAACAAAATACGTTTAACCTACGAGACGTCACACGTTGAAACTCCGCGAGATGCGTAGTCAGAGTCACATATCGACTTCCTCTGTAGGGTTGAACGATATTCCAATTCTTCTTGCGGTCCACTCGCTCTTTTGATGCAGAAATGATTAGATTTTTTCCTACAACGAAGGAAACGATGCCAGTTATTTCGGGACTTTTGTGGGTATTAAATTTTTTAGAGTTTTAATATTTTTGACTGCCCTTATTGGGTAACTTAAATTAATTCTGTGGTATTGTACTATCCCATGTAAAGTTGTGATTGTAAAGATGCAAAAATCATTTTTTATGAGAATTTGTCTAATTGTGATGATGTAGGGGATCTATGTGCTATCTATAACAGGGGTATCTTGTAACAGACGTTTTTAACTAGGATTTTAAATGATATTGAAATATTTTTTTGTCTTGATTAGACTTGTAAATCGTCCTGCATAATACTGTCATAGCTACTGTCTCGCAAGCCAACACAAAAAACAGAACTGTGCAGGTTCTGTTTTGACACGTAATATAAAATTGTACTATCAGAAAATTTCGGTTTGCGTTATTATTATCACCTGATTTTAAATTTTATATATCTCAATTTGTTTGAAATTTATCAGTCTTTACTAATGTGTAAAAAATTTTGTGATTGCTGATCTGTTTCAATAGTTATCTTAAATAATGTAAAAAAATACGCCTGGAGTTAGTTGAAATAAAATCTTGGAACTAATTGTATCGGGCAAAAATTATATAGTAAAGAAGATTGAGTGGAATATGTAGTTTGTATGATATCTGCACATGCAAATTGAATTATAGGAGACATTTCATCTTTCATTTGGGTTATGATACTAGTTGTAGTTTACGTTGATTTATGATAAAAATTTATGTTATAGGGGACAATACATATTTCATTTGCATTAATTATAGTATACGTTGAGGTATAAAAACAGTTGCTTGAAAACAGGTCAATTTTCTTTAAAATTAGTAGAGAATAAATTTTCAGAAGCATTACTGTAGTTTTTTGTCGTTACTGCGTAGGATAGATGTTACAATTATCCCCAAACACAAGGTAACACCGCACTTTTTCCAGAAATTGAATAATTGTGTAAGTAATAACATGCAATATTTGTGGATATATTTATATTTGATTTGGTAGAAAAATAGTTTCAACAACTATCCATCTTTATTTCGTAGAAATATAACCAGTTGATCTCAAGATATATTAATTTAAAAAAAAACTGTTATGACCAATCCTTAGCTCGCCTATATATTACTGGATAGACAATCAATATCAAATTAGCTTTAAAAACAATCACAAAGTATGACTAGAAATAAAATTAACTAAATCTAAACGCAAGTGTGCAACAAACCAGTAAATTGGGCTCACCTTAATTAATTATAACTTATTATTTTAATAAATAATTTTTGTACTGTTTTGTTTGCATATTATTATTAAACCAGCTTGTCGCAATATCGATGTAATACTAAATCGTAATATAATAAATCAAGAAAATTATCCAATCAAAAAAAAGTGTTGCACTTTGTCTCTAGTTTCCCTATAATACTGGATAGATAATCAATCGAACTTTTTTTTATTACAATAAACTGCAATGTAATATACAATAAAAATGATTCATGAGTTTACTACTAAAAATATTTTACTCTCAATCGAAAAATAGTCAATCGATATTGAATAAATGGTGAAAACAATTACAAAATATGACAAGAAATAAAATTAACTAAATCTCAGTACAAGTGTGCAATAGTAAATTGGGCTCTTCTCAATAGTTATATTACCTTAATTAATAAAATTATTTTTTTAATAAAACCATTTTAGTACAGTTTTGTTTGCATATTAATATTGAACCAGCTTGTCGCAATATTGATATAACACTAAATCGTAATTTAATAAATCAAGGAAATTGTCCAATCAATTGTTGTATAACCAGTTGATTTCAAGATATATTAATTTAAAAAAAGAGCTGTAGCACCCTGCCTTTAGCTCCGCTTTATTACTGGATAGACAATCGATCAAACAATAGAGAATTAATGGTAAAAACAATTAAGAAATATGGCAAAAAATAAAATTAAATCGAAACACATATGTTCAACAGTAAATTTAGCTTACACTAAGAGTTATATTACCTTAATTATTTATAATTTATTATTTGATTTAAACAATTTTTGTACAGTTTTGTTTGTAATTATTATTAATCCAGCTTTTCGCAACTCTGATCTAAGACTGTATCATAATTTAATAAATCAAAAAGTTTATACTATCAATTAACAAACGTAATTAAAAAGGGCTTATTCATGATTTTATCCTAAATTATATTTGAATACATTATTAAACATGGCATCATGTATATTAGGCAATGCGATATCTATTCCATATCCCTGTCTATATCCTTTCTGCCCATATGTCTTTAATATCTAAATCCAATTACAATCATGTCGAGATAACAAAAAATCAAAAGCCAAGATCTTCGCAATCACATGCGAGCCGATTACATTTCGTATACTCGGACTGTTTAGTACGGTCACTAATTTCAGTGGCAACGACCCTTCTGTCGAGATCCGTAAAAAACACAAACTAAGGGCACCCCAGCACTAAAAAACCCCATGGTTAGAAAGAACTAAAAGTCTAAGGGTGTCATATACACGTACATTTTTTCTATGTCTGGCTACTAACGCATTAGTTTGCCTGTGTCTGTACATGTTAATGTAGTTAGTGATAGGTATGAGTTTCTCCAAATGTGGCGAAGTAAACGAGTTTTTATAAAAAATCTTGACTTCCTGAAAGGAATGTTCATGTTTTTGCTAAAAAATACGGTATGATTATGTTTTCTTGAGTCATTTTGAATCGCTTGAGACCAAAATTGAAAAACAAAGTGTGTCTAAAATTAAGCTCTCGTCGATGTTTTTTCAAAGAACCGATTTTATAAATTAAAAATCCATTTGATGAAACTCCTTAGATTAATTTCAGAATGCAATTGACCAGGTTAAAATTAGCAATTAGTTAATTTTATTGTCTAGATTTGCAAAAATCTTAAGCTTATTTTGAAAAATTAAAAACCTTTCAATAGATATCTGTTTGGAATCATGTTGATTAGATTTTGGTAAACTTTGGTTGTTTTTTGTAATTAATTGAAACAAATAATTAAGATTTTGTTAAAACTTCGTAGAATGATAAAGGTCACACTCTTCACGAATATTGCGGAATTACGAGAAGTGGTTTAATTATAAAAATTTATTGAAGTTTTCAATAACGACCAGCATCGCAGAATTTTATTATTTAGTATTTATTGTATAATTGTACTCACTAAAAAGTTTACTTTCAATTTTTAACTGAAATAGTACTTTCAATTTTTAACTGAAATAGATAAGAATTTTTTACATTTTGTTTTAAATATATTTTATTTTACCGCATTGGCTATTAAACAATTAAATATGATTTAACGTCTAAATAAATATATATATATATATATATATATATATATGTATATATATATATGTATGTGTGTGTGTATTCGTGCATAATTGGCATAGTGTCTGTATCATGCAATATCTATACCCGTATCTATAATTAGGTATTTATTTTAATCATTTGTCAATATCTCTGTAAAACGTACATCAAAAGAAGCATTACTTTAATTGCCAATTACATCTCCTCAACTATTCAAATAGGAATATTTATTATGTTTATTTGCCCGTAACATATTCATCCAATAATTAGTCGGATCATTCCTACTGCTTTTATTCGCTCTGACAACGATCCGCGGTTCAAAAAAAAATTAAAGTCCTCTCTCAATTATTCATAACACTCACTTCTGCATTCGATATCTTCCTTCTAAACTTTTGTGCATAAAAAAATCAATGAGGAGCATGCACACACACATAGAGATCGTCCGTATATACATTAAAGAAGTTCTTTGTCTGAAATTAAAAATATATATAATCTGCTAGAGATGAGAAGATTCGAATGATACAAATACATGTAAAAATGTGTATTTCTACGAAAAGTTGTTGTGTGTAGGCACTTGAAATGTAAGAGTCCCTCACGCACACAACTATATCGCCGGCACCCCTCATGAAATTAGAAAAAAACTGTTAGGGTGCACTTGCTTCGCTAGGAACTTGCATTTTTTATAACGACTCCTACATATAAATATACATTACAAAGAAATATACTGGCGAATATATATACAAAATTTGTATATATAATATACATATACTAGTATATAATATACAAATGTATATTATGTATGTGTGTGTGCACATGTTTGTATATGTA
The DNA here is from genome assembly GCF_003426905.1 of Ctenocephalides felis. Lineage (NCBI taxonomy): Eukaryota > Metazoa > Arthropoda > Insecta > Siphonaptera > Pulicidae > Ctenocephalides > Ctenocephalides felis. Next base: position 12,760,771 of record NW_020539726.1, read on the forward strand.
TATAATATATTTAAGTATATATGTATGTATACATGTATTTGCATAAAAAATGTGTACAACTTTACATTAGAAGACAATATAATATTCATATTAACAATAATGCGTGATTACATACGACAGAAGGAATCTTAGGTTCCGGTGGAGACGCCTTGTACATTACGATGTTTACTTGAACATACATAATATAATAATTCAAATTTATTGTTCAAATTTTTGTTTATCCAAATAGTTATTAGTTAACATATTTATCATTATTCAATTGTTTATTTAAACTGTAATGCGTAAGTAAATATCTCCCTATATTTTCGAAATGTGTATTGCTACATTCTTTACAATATTTAATGAATAATACATAACATAAGGTCATATATCGAAACGTACAGAAATTACAAAGTTACAATAACTCCATTGACTAATTTTCATTGATTAATTCATTCATAATTAACATTATTGAATTTATTTACTGATAATATTTTATGTTATAATCAGTGGATATTGGATATTGGAGTCAATACACATAATTAGCACTAACATATAATACACTAACTTCTCGTTAAAACAAAAACATTTCAAATAAATTAATGAAATGCTGAAGAATTGTGTAGTTAAAATAATATAAATACAATACATTTTTTTACACGAGAACTTTAGCTTTTGAACGGGCCCGAGGCGATGATTTATATTATAAAACATATACATATTAGTTTATTTAGTAATTAATTGTTCAAATGAGATATATGTATGTATATTTTTCATCAAACCTAATTAGGAAAAATAATTACATCTTAAATATGCGCTAAATTCTCATTTGGTATACAATAAAATCAAATTGTATGTTATATCAAGATATAATTTCATTAAAACATTTTCCGAATTATTACATTAGCCTATATAATTAAATTGCTTCTTGGAATGCGATTACTTTGAAATTCTTAGTCCTCCGTGTTTTAATTAGTTTAATAAGATCCAGAAGATTATGCTGAAACTTTGGTCTTTCCACAAATTATAATATGATTAAAAGTATAATATTTTAAAAGCATTTTCTTTGAAATTAATTAATGTATTTAATTACTTTGCAAGTATACATCAAACACGATAACATTATTACGAGATCGAATTATTTGAAGGTTGAATATATAATTCTCAAGTGTTCGGAATATATTCATGGTTCGATGGAAAATCTAGCGCCTCATAATTATTCAGAATTTATTTCAAAAACACAACAGCATGTAATTTAATGGATACTTGTTTATACTATTTTGTTATTCTTTCATACAGTAATGGCCAAGTTTGGTAAATATTTGTTATTTTTGTTAGGTAAATATTTATTGGTCAATGAAAAATATGAGATAAACTCATATTTTAAATTTGAAAAAATAAATAGTTGATAATCATCACATTTAATACAATACTATATATCATTCATCAAGAAAGATTCAAATTATTAGTCTAGAAAACAGTAAATAAATTATAACAAAAAACTTCTGTACATGACATGCGTTTTCAAAAACTACATTAGCTACATTTTGTTTGGCATTATCTCTATGCATGTGTATATTATCATTTTGTAATAATATTTATAACGTAGATGCAATATATAAATAATTTATATTATTAAATATAGTAACTATATCAATAAATTAAATAGTAACATACAATTTTTACATATATACAGTTTATTAACACTCGGGCACTTGGGGTGAATGTCCGCTTTCTCCAGATCAACCCCTGTTTATCCTATTAGCAAATTTCAACCTTGAGCAAAAAATAACCAAATACTTGGTCATATATTTTTAAATATATTGAACATTTATATTGAGCATCTAGTTAAGTAGCAAATTATATATTGATTAATTTCTCAAAGAAAATGTTTATTTTTGTTGATTAGTTTTACAGTTTCAACTTACACTTCCATGTAACAAATATAAAAAAATATTTAAATCAATTAAAACGCTTGCTGGTTATTATAAGACTATATCTCTGTTTATTATTTAGATCAGCAATCATTCTTCCTAGTCTCAAACAATCATATCGTTCTATTTTAATGTAGTTTTTATGTTTGTTCAAATTCAATTTTTTTTTCTCAAGCTTAAATTCATAGAACTGGTTTCAATTTTTACTTTCTCTTGCAATAGCATGTAATTATATTTGGTTCGAAGCACAATAGGCAGAAAATAACATGCAAATTTTTGCACGCATTGCAATTTATTAACGCTTGGCCGTTCCTGGTTAACGCACGCTTTCTCAAATGCAACCCTCATTCGATTGAATTGCAAACTTCTACCCTCTGCAAAAAATTACGAACGCTTTCAATACATTCAAAGAAATCGCAAATAAATCGAACAAAGATAGCGGTTGATTAAAAAAAAGTAAAATATACTTATATAATATTTATGCAAAACTAAAATAAATTCTAATAATAATTTCAAGACAAACTTTATAATTATTGGTGATCTACTTATATTGATATAATACAAATACGCTATATGTTTATTAAAGCCAATTTCAAAATGTGACGCTTGAATTGTCAATATGTATCAAATGATATGCAAATTTTTCAATGTCGGTAATTTAATATTTATGCATTCCTTCCTGACGTTCCATCCCTTCACAAGCCCGTTGCAGGTTTTTGCAAAAATAAATAGAAACATTTGGTATACATTGATATTGTGCAGAAACTCGTTATTTAATATTGTTTTCAACATGTTCTTTAAATAGTTGAACTATTTCTTAGTTTCATTATTTATTAAATTTAAATTATTGTTTTGGTTGGAAATCCTGTTTATTAATTCATATTTGATAATGTATAATAATTTATTTATCCTTCTCATTTGTTTCATACTAGATATAATGCATCTAAAAGTGATATTTAATGTGTCGACCACAATGAAAAATTGAAAATTTATTTGAACTCTTATAATACACTTTACTTATAATTATAATTTTACTAAAAAAATTTAGAATTAATTTATATAAGAATTAAAATATGATTTATTTATATTACTAACTTTGTTGCAAAAATAATGGAGAAATAAATTGTTGCATTAGACTGTAGTATTAATGTTATTGTCAGATATATATTTTCATGTAATTTTCCTTCAGGAATTTCATAGGAAACATATTAATTGATAATAATTAATTTTAACTTAAAACTTATTTGTCTAAAAAATTGTTCATTTCATATATAACAATATTTTTATAAACAATTAATTCAATATATTACTAAGATATAGATTTTCGATGGTATTTTAAATATCTAATATCAATATTAATTATTAACGAATTCTGAATCTGAATCTGAATTATTAACGAAATTAATGAATTTATATAGCAAATTCATATTGAGTAATTTATAGCAGAATTCGAAATAAATCATTCGATTTATCGCAACTTATTGATGTTTATTCATACGTTATCAGCTAATCTTATAGATTTTTAATTTTTTCATTTACATATCAAACGTTTATCTAATTACTAAATTAATTACTTGACTATCTATTTAATTTAAAAACAAAGCAAAACTTTTCAGCAGACATTATGTAATACATAAAGTTAATAATACATATAGTAATATTTGAGAGTTAATTAGAGAATTCATTATAATAATCAGTATCATACTAAAAAATAAAAATAAACGTTTTTAAAATATTTATTATACATTAGCCTCATTCAAATTATCAGAGTAAAATACTTAGATTTTTTCGCAATAATTTTTGCAACTTATTAGCGCTCGTCCGTCCGTAGTCAACACGCGCTTTCTCGAATTCAACCCTTGTTCATCTGAATCGCGAGTTTTAACCCTCGGCAAAAAAACGCTACCCCCCATACCTTTACTAACAAGACAAAAAAAGTTCACCCTTAAAAACCTTACGCACATGCGAGTACTGTGCCGTACGCAACGCGGAAAAGGACGCAAGTATACTTTCCCTTTGGTGAAAGATGTTGCCGTCTCATTCTCTGATATGAAACGCGTTCCCTTGATCGTTCCGCTGTTTCTAAAATAGTGCAGTTACAGAAATAGTTTTAATTTTTATTCAAAAATAATATTATAATAAACATAATAATAAATATTTATTGTTAAACAGTACACCAGTGTAGTATATATAATTGTTATTTTTTAACTTCCCGTTGGGTTAGTTTTCATAATCGTCCAAAAATTGAAAGTAAAAATCTTTGCCTCAGAAAAAATTGATGTGTGTGTATGTATGTGAGGATACAATGTTTTGTCGACGTTTTTGGGAGTATCGCTCAACCGATTTGAATAATTCAAAAAGCAAACGATTCCGCTTGATAGGGAGTGTTGCTGATTAGTTTTTGGCAAAAGGCCCAGCCGTTTCCTAGGTACAAATCAAAAAATGCCGAAAATAGACATTAATTTTTTGAGAGACAGGGCATCATGAATGTGGGCAAACCTCAGAAAAAATGGACTTGTGTGTGTGTGTGTGAGTGTGTATTTCTGTGTGGATACAATTTTTGTTGAGGTTTTCGGGAGTATTGCTCAACCCATTTGAATAATTCAAAAAGCAATCGATTTCTATTGATAGGGAAATGTGCTGATTAGTTTTTGGCAAAAGTCGCTCCAGCCATTTTCGAGATGCAAAGCAAAAAATGCAGAAAATAAGAAGAATCAAGTTCTGTTTATTTACTTTTTATGTAAACATATATTAAATTTATTGTCCAAATTATAAGTTCTTATACTTGGTCTATAAAATACGATATATAGCATTTATAATAATCTATTTGAAAAAAATTAATATTCCTCAAATATTTTATTATATTTTTTTTATTATATACAGAAAGCATCAGATTTGAATGATTGAAAAAACATTCAATTTGTATTGATAAGACGAAGAGGTGATTAGTTTTCGGCAAAGACAAGCCCAGCCGTTTCAGAAATAATGAGTTAAAAGTGTAAAAAATTACAGTTTTTGAGAAAAAAAAGCTAGAAAATAATTTGTTTGTGATAAAGCAATAAGTCGAATTCTGTTTATTTACTTTTCATGTAAACATATATTAAATTCATTGTCCAAATTATAAGTTCTTATATTTAGTCTATAAAATACTTCATAGCATTTACAATAATCTATTTGAAAACATTCAATATTCCTAGATACGGGAAGTTCTAGCATTTTGCCTTAAGGCACAATGTCATGCACCCCTAGTTTATAAATAGTTTTTTCAAAAATCGAACAACTCTGAGTTATTTTCTTTCAACTAAAACTTTGGGATGTTCCAAATTCAAATTATAGAATAAATAAATGATACTCTAATTTATTGAAAAATACTAAATTTAAATATGTATATAATTATATTAATATCTAGCCTTGAACCAGAAAAATGTATGATAATTTCCACTATAGGAAAGTTATTGATATGGTAATGTGCTTTTATCTTATAAATAAATAATTTTAAAAAAATTGACAAATATACATTCTCTAGTAATATAATCATATAATTAAGAAACATATTATATGTGAAACAAAACTATGTAAAAATTAAAGTGAAAACTGCACAACTAGTTAAAACAAGTATTTATATTAATATGCAAGTATTTTTATTCATTGAAAATAAATTTTGTTTAGATAAATTGATACTATATTGATTTTCGTCAATAAGATCGTATTTTGTTCAATTTGCTTCTTTTTGAGTCAATTTCTATTGTAAATCTAACTATGTCAAAACATTATAACTAATTGAATATAGAGTTAATTAAAATTATTATCTTATTGTTATATTGAATTTCCATCAAATACTTCATCTGCAGTAATATACCCGTCAGAATAATATCGAATAATAATACGCTTTAGATAAAAACTACCCTTCAAACAAAGCACTTTTTAAATGAGTTTCATATACTTATTTTTATCTGATTAGTTCTATAGTCTGCAATAGAGATTTAATGTGACATTGTTTAAAATGCGAATGCTTACGTGTGGTAAAGGGGAGATTAAGGGTAATATAGCCTCGTTGAAAAGGGTGCAAGAGAAAGATTGAGATACTGTGGTTTGTATTTATATATATATATATATATATATATACAAACGTATATATTTTGATTTAAAGCAAGCTAGCTTTATTTGTTTTAATATTAGAATAATTATAATTTTATAATACTATTTGCAATTGATATATACTTACTTTATGTCCATATAAATAATGTACTTAATTCTGTTCTGCATAATTGTCAATAAAATTTTATTTTATCTCACACAAAATATATTCAATATTTAAGCTCTTCTAAAATGAAAAACGTTATAAAATGCAGTTAGTGTATCGGTTAAAAAACATATTTTGAAACGCATACATTATAGCTTCAAAATTAATCTGCTAATTGACCAGGCGAAAAATCTAAACTTGGCATTCATAAAAAAACTTCATTGTTATTAAAACAATTTCATTATAATAAAATAAAAAAAGTACAATTTACTTCATGAATACCTATTTTTATTTAAAGATATCAAAATAATTATTTGTATTATAATACATTAAAGATCTATTACTTTAAATCTAGATACCATTCTAATTAATATCACCTGGTAAAAATATCACAAAAAATATATTTAAAAATATCGACCTAATAAAAATTTTTTAAAACTTAAAGACATCTTATTTATCTTTCTCAGTAGTTGTAAAAAATCAAACCTCATATTGCATGAATTTACATAGGGAGAGGAATTTGAAACTGCATTTTTCCCCGAATTGACACGCATTGTTGAACTCTAGAATTATGTAACTCAGCTTATCTTAAAAAAGGATTTCCACATAAAATAAAATAACCACATCAGACTACATCATTGTTTTTCGCGGAAGCCAAGAATATAGTGCGGGTAAGAGATAAAAACACCCTAAAAAACATCCCCAAAGCGCTTTCGTCTCCGCGTTTTTTCATCATGCGTTTCGGGTGCGCGCACACCGCGCGTGGGTTATCGTCTCCGAGCGGACGGGGTGTTTTAGTTTTGGAGTAGTCAAAATATGTTAAAAATATTTTAATGAATGATTACAGGTATTTTTAATTTTAGTTTTTTAACTTCCCGAAGGAGCAGTTTATGTTTTCATGAAAAAATCCGATTCGCTAATTTTATGTTTTCTCGACGTTTCAAGCCATTCTGAATCGAATGAGACCAAATTTGGAAAAAGTATGTGTGTGTGTGTATGTGTATGTGAACAGATTTTTTGCCGTAAATCGACGTTTTCTTAAAAACGGCTGAACCAATTTCAAAAATTTAAAAGCCATTCGATGTATTTCGTTGAGGACTAGAATTTATCACATTTTCGATCAGCCAAGCCGTTTCTTTGTAAATCGCATAAAAGTTAAAAAAATTTCGTCCACGGTTTAGTCCGCAATTCTCAATCGATTTTGAAAATTCAAAAACTAATCGAAAGATATTGGTTCGGAATCGTGCTGATTAGTTTTTGGTAAACATCGGCCGGGCCGTTTTCTTGTAATACAGTGTTAAAAAAAAATCGACGATTTTTACGATTTTTTTTGACGGTAGATACCATAGTCTTATAGATCATACTAAAATATTACGGCCCTACGACAAGTCGTTTAATTTTAAAAATTCTTCAAAGTTTGCAAAAATTAGTATCGTTCTTTTGGCATTTGTCAAAATTAGACCTTTGATCGACGTTTTACCAAAAACGCCTGAACCGTTTTCAGAAATTTAAAAACCACTTGATGTATCTCAATGAGGACTATAGTTTGTCAGTTTTGTGAGATGATCTGCCGAGCCGTTTCTTTGTAATTTGAAAAAAAGTGTTAAACTTTTCGTCCACATTTAAGCTCATTCTACCGAATCGATTTAAAAAAAAAACAAAAACTGTTCGAAAGATATTAGTTGGGAATAATACTGATTAGTTTTAGGTGAAAATCTACCGAGCCGTTTTCATTAACAGTTGAAAAAAAACATCAAGCCGATTTTTATAGAATTTTTTTTTGGCAATATATATCATGGTCTTATAGAACTTACTGAAATATTACGGCCTTACGACAAGTCGTTTAATTTTAAAAATTCATCAAAGTTTGAGAAAATGAGTAGTTTTTTGACGTTTGTTAAAATTAAAATCAGACGATTAAGGTGGTATAACGCTAGGGTACTTAGTCTCAATGTATGTGCATCAAACCATCAACGTCCTACGGACACTGGTTCAATTATAAAAATTGCTGATTTGTGAAAATTTGCTTTTAGAGAATACTCCGAGTTAACGTTTTTGTTCGTTTCCAATTATGTGTAATAAATCCACTCGGAATACTTTTAATTATTCATAAATTAATTTATATTTTATTAATTAAGTCGATTATTTACACATATCGGGAAGTTCATGTAACTTGCCTCAAGGCAAAATACCAATACCAACTAGTTTTTAATGTATCAAAACCTGTCATAATAAAATATTTGTAATGAATTAGTAGCCTTCGCCAAATTAAATCGCATTAATTTTAAATAAGTCTATTTATAATACAAATTAAATGTGAAAATATTTCTCATTATTATTTTGGCCGAATACTAATATATATAAAAAAATACAAGTATTAATATGAATCTGGGCCGAATCACACACACGCATTTATAAAAAATTCAATGTTATGACATCACCCCTGTACTTGTTGTTCAGTACATTTCAAGAGAAAAAAATATATACATGTATTCACCTCATTCATTTTGGTTCGACTAGGTCATGGCATTTCTGCACATACACCCCTAATTTACATATGTCAAGCTGTTATAGAAATGAAAATATTTTGACATTAGTAAACAAGTTGAAGAAATGGCAATTTAAAATTATTGCGAGGTGTATTAATTAAAATTTTCAACAAAAAAAAAGTTATTAACATTGTTTAGTAGATTTATTATTGCTTATAATAGATTTTATTTGATGTTTTAATCATTAAAAATATCGAGCATAATTTTGGACTTATTATTTATCTATTTTTTACACTTAAGAATAAATAAATTATATGATATTGAATAAACACTACTAAGATTTTAGAAGTTATCAAACTAAACTAGATTTAACCAAAACACAATGAGATTTGTAACTAGCATTAAAAGATTTATCAATTTTTGTAACTAGCATTAAAAGATCAATAGTGTAAAAAAACTTGGATAATAAATTTTTCGATTCATAATTTCAAATACTCCAATCGGGAGACCATTATATAATTTTATTATACTGACGATATTTGAAAACTATCAAATACTTTGAGGATTTTCAAATTAGTTTAAAAAATTACTAGCTTCTAATTAAAAATTCATCTATTTTTTTGTTTAGGTCTATTCTTAATTAATCAAACTGTTTCTATGATTAAACCAACGACTAATAATAGGTTATATTAAATTAATATTTTAAATTTAAATTAAATTTTTATATAGATATAGTAGTAAATAAAGATAACAAATCTTTGAATCAAAATTATATAAAAAAATATATCTGTAATTTTTCAAACTAGTCTAAAAAAACACACATTTTGTAATTACTATTAAATGTAGAGGCCGATATAGCCCAAAAGTTAGTATTTGCAACATATGTATAAGTTCTTAGAAATGTTTTTCAAATAGCTATTGAGATTTTCAAATTCTTCAAGAAAACTTATCAAGCAATCTATTACCACATAAAATTATTTAGCGCCTAACATCTGTAAAGTCTTTGAATTCAATTAAAAATTTGAAATTTCAAGTTGTTCAAAGTGTTACAAAAAACATCAACATGAGTACAAAGCAAATTTAAACTTGTTTCTAAATACATAGACACATCAAATTGAAGTATTCAATCTCTGACCAAATTTTCATTGAAAATTTAAAAATATTCAAATTCACTTACCACACATTGTTAGCTTAATAATTTGAAAATATATTTCATTACAAAGATTTAGACTTTTGCGCGCTCTAATTAAAGCAATTAAATTCACGTAGGGTAAGTTATAGTTATCGCAAAAAAATCGAAAACTAAAATGTTTATATATCTTTGCGTCTCAAAGGTTTCTAAACATTTTGGCAAACGTTAGAAAAAATAGATGTAAAATGGATGCGTGTGTGTTCGTGTGTGTGCAAATACAAAATTTTGTCGACGATTTCGGGAACACGGTTCAACCGATTTGAATGATTAAAAAAATATTCAATTCTTATTGACGTGCTGATAAGTATTTGGCCTAGACTGACAGTCTAGCCAATTCGAAAATGGGGCAAAAAGTGCCAAAAATGGTAATTCAGTTGTTGATCAAACGGAGCGTCCAATTTGATTGATTACAGAAACAAATATTTTTATTTGTATTGACAAAACGAAGATCTCACTAAACTTTGGAAAAGCAAATTTTGGAGATACGCTAAAAAAAGTAAAAAAATGCCATTTCGGCGGTCAAAATAATTATTAGACATATGCGCATTAAATTATCAGATATTTTATAAAGATTTTAATGATAAATTTTGTTCATATCTCTATGTATTTACAATGCGAAGCGGTGTTTACGGGCTTCGATATTTCGTCTCTAAAACAGCTACGCAGCGCTATTGCTTTGAAAATAAAAAAGAAAAATATCCAAAAAAAATCATCACAATATTAAAAAAGAAATTTTTTTTAAAAAAAGTCCATTTTTTTCATAAATTTCAATATTTTCAAAATACTATTTTTTCAAAAAATGTTATAATAAAATTAACATTTTAATTGTCGTTACGGAAAGTTCCAGCAATTTGCTTTAAGGCACGATGCCATGCACCACTAGTATAAATATATTTAAATTAAATATACAGATAAATTAATAAATAAATAATAAATATTTGAAGTAAAAAATCTGTTTAGACTATTGGTTAATAATTGATGTGTTTATTTTCAAACGAGTAATTTCCTGATATGAGTCGCTTCCTTCGCCTTCGTCGAAATCAGTACAGAGCGCTCCCTCTCTTATAAGAAGTACTTGTAAATATTTGTCGAAAATATTCTCTTCTCAGATGTTTGCATTTCAGCGTTCAAAAAATTGATTGCGATGACAGTCCTTATTAGGTCCTTCATGCAAAGTAGGTGTATTTTTACAATGTTCAATCACATAATTCTGCAGCCACTTCCAACATAATATTATATACTTATTATATAATATATAAGATAATTTTATTTTGCTTTAAAGATAATTTAAAGGCTGTTCTACATTAATGTGATTTTTCCTTCGTTGAGCATACACTTAATTCAAATCACCTACATCTCTTTCATCTTTTTTACAGGAAATATGAAACGCAATCAAAGCAACTCGATAATATATAATTTTATGCAAAAGATTTTCAAAGATTTAAATATTACTCTAATGTATTTATCGCATTTTCACAAAAATGATTTATGATTATTTTCTCCATTGTTTAAGCACGCTATTCCATTCAAGACTACAATAAAAAGTAAATGCTTAGTTTGTAGAACTTTTCTCATTTTTCTATTTTTTTTTTCATTTTTGTTAAATATAAATGTTCTACATACAATATTTTCTTTATGATGACAATTACTTGCACAAAAAATATTCATAGTATTTTAAAACTTTATTATATAACTCGCTTAATTATATAAAGGAATAAGATAGAATATAAGGAATTCAAAGGAAAAGAAACTTTATATTCCGCATAGTTTTTATGCAACACTATAAACTTTTATAATAGAATCAGTATTCTTATTTTTAAAATGTATAATAAACTATGATGTACTACATGTGTAGACAAAATTTGAAATAACTCAAAAGTTTAATTGTAGAATTGGCGACATTATAAAAAATATTTAAATTTGATCTTAGATAAAACATCAATGTCAAAAGGTAATATGATTGTAATTTTTAATTAAATATAAAGCACATATTTTATTATCTGATTTAATTTAAATAGGTGGATTGTAGTAATTAATTATCCCGTAGGGTAAGTTATAGTAATGGACCAAAAATCTAAAATGAAAATTTTTGCATTTTTTCACGTTTCAGGGGTTTCTGAACGTTATGGCATACCTCAGAAAAAATAGATGTGTGTGTGAGTGTTTCGTAGTTCCGCAGAATGATTAAAAAAACATTCGATTCCTATGGATAGATAGATATGCTGATTTGTTTTTCGCAAAGGCAGATTCAGCCGTTACGGAGATACGAAGAAAAGAGTGCAGAAAATATAAATTGAGTTTTTTGAGACAACGGAGTATCAGATTTGAATGATTCAAAAAACTTTTTGCTTGTGTTGAAAAATCAATTACTTTTAGAAAAAAAAATTTATATATATATTTTATTACACAATTTTTATATATATTTTATTATACAATTTTTATATATATTTTTGTATATCGAAAATAATTCAGATCTTAATTTTAATTCTGGCTAAAATTCTAAAGCTTACTTATGTACTTTAAATAAATAATTTAAACTTTGTAATTCAGTTTATATAATTCTTATAAATATTAGACAATGTTACAGTATTTATAATTATCTACTTGAAAACATTTAATATTTCTCAAACATTTTGTAACGGGAAATTCTAGCAATTTGCCTTAAGGCACGGTGCCAATAAAATTACTAATATAAATATATCCATAATATTAATGGAAAAGTCATTAGATTGTGTCAAAACTGTCGTCAATTAATATAATACCTATATTATACAAATAAATAAATAATACCTATATTAATAAAAACAGTTTAATTTTTTCGTAAATCAAATGAGATAAAAGTGCAAAAACAACAATAAATAGTGAAATTAAAATTTAGTTCTATGTTTAAACGGTATAATAGTATTGACCCTAACTGTCCTTGACAAATTTAGAAAAAAAAATTATCTCATGTTGTTTGGAAATTATGAGCTTTTAAAGAGCTCTGGCAAAATTGTGACTATTTTCCGGTTATTGTAATTAACTTTTATTAATTTTGTTTATTTAGACTTTGGAACCATAACTGTCAGTAACATCTTCAGGACCATAATAGAAAAAATACCACAATTGTACCAAGTTGTTAAGAATTAAGACTTTTTGTTGAATGAATGAATGAATGAATGAATGAATATTTAAATTTCCTAAATCGGTCGACTTTGACAAGCACTTCATTAAAAAAATGTAGAAAGTGTGTCAACAAGTTTCATCTAAACTTGACGCATTTATTCAGGATTGTAAAATGGTAATATACTTGATAATTTTATTATTAAAAAATTGCAAGTGTAAAAATAAAAACTTAAAATTATCATGATTTTGCTAGTATTTAAAATATTTCGTCTCCTTTAATATTTCACAAAAAACATCAGAGAAATTATTTCTTATGGACCATTAACAAAATTTCAAAATAAATTTTAAGGCGTTAAAATTTGTATAATTATCATATCATAATTATCTTACCCAGTATACAATTTTTCACTAATTGTTGAGACTAAACTATTCAGACTTCATTCTGCAGATAATCATTTCGCGTTTGTTTGCTGTGTAATATATGTAATCATTCCATGCATCTATTTTATCTGATCTGAATTGTTTTCAGAATTCGATTTAGAATGATATGTAAATTTGCGACTGCTCACAAATCAAACGATTTTTTTTTCATTCGCATCGCGTAACGGTGAAATAATATAGTCCCAATCGGTAGTGCGTTGTATTGATATTTCGATGGAAATTTTGGCAATCGCGAATGGACGAAACACATGCAGATTCACAAATACACACACATATATATATATATATATATATATATATATGCATGTATGTATTCGTGTGTCTATATGTATTGTACCCATACGTGAATTCGCAAAGTTTTTTCAATGCCGTGGGGTAGGTTTTAAAATCCATGGGGTGATACTGACGGATCAAGCTCTCGGTGTCATGCAAAAAGGGTATATGCATTTATATTTAAATGTACATTAATTATTGAGCACGCTGTATAAATTTATTCTGCTTGTTTTGCTATGATTTTATATGAAATTTTTGCATCACATATAATATTTATGCAGTTTGAATTATTCAAATATAATATTTTTTAAATAAAATATATACATTAGTGTTTATTAAAACATAAGTTATAAGATAATAAGATATATAATTTTATAATATTTTTTATAATTTTAGGAATTGAAAATTAATATTTGTATATAATAGTTGTGTTTATGGCTTCATCATTTTGAAATATTATACGCAAAATTAAAAAAGTGTTTTAATTATAAAATTTAAATAACGTTTTATTAATAGGCCTTATGACAATTTTAAAATTTTATTATCACAATTCCAAAGCTGCTAAATCTTTATTCTTATTGCATAAGTCGAATATGCATATACATTTACATATACCGGAAAGTTTTGCACCCTTCCTTGAAACATAATGCCAGTTACACTTGGTTAGATTAATTAAACAAATTGTTTCTTCTAATAATCCAAGTACAAATACTCTATTTTTAAATTGTATTTGGATATAGTAGAGCAAAAATAACATGTATGTAAAACGTATTAATTATATATGCAATATGAATTAATAAAAAATATGATAAAGTATTTTTTAATTTTAATTATTTGATCAAATTACTTTAGGAATTAATTTTTTGACTTTACAGACAATTGAATAAATAAATATGTTTGTGAATTTTAGTTTTCTTTTTATAAAATTTATTTTATTATTTTATATTAATTTTATATAAGTGACTAACATATTCAAATTAATTTTTTTAAACTGAATGTTTTATTCTTTAATTAGGTTAAAATTCAAGAAGAAAGTTATGTTTTATTAAAATTTGATTCCGACGATCTGAAAAACCTGTTCTTTTCAAAATAATTCATTAATTTTGAATTTGTTGTCAATTGTAGTTCCGACGTTTCCAAAACGTAAAAGTTCCCGGCTTTTTTATCAAGATAAAATTAAGATAGAAAAATTAAATAAGTATCAATTTTATTGCGAATTTGGACAAACTTTCTAAAATACTGGTATTTGCATAATAATTTATAAAATTTAAATTAAATGTCAAAATTAATTTTATAGTATAATTTCTTGGCTTTGTTATTACAGTTAAATTAAGAAAAAATGACTATTCGTAATTAGATTGTAACCTACCGAGAGAAAAATCCATCCAATCCAATCCAAATTCGAGCAAACTTCTTAAAATACCTGGTCTCTTCAAAATAATTACTTTTAAATTGAATACCAATAGTAAATTTTCACAAAAATTGTATTAATTTTAATGCCAGCAATAATTTCACTGTTTTCAAAACATTGTAAAAGCTCTAGCCTATTTCATCAATATATCAAAATATTTTATCAAAAACAAGAGTGACTTGTTTTTAATTAAGTTATAACCTACATAAGAGAAAAATCTATTTCAAAACAAATTTGGACAACTTTCCGAGCAGTTACTGCTCTTTGTTTATTAAAATTAATATTAATATAGAAATTTTTGTCTGATTTAGTTATAAATAAACTGTCCAAAAGTAAAATGTTTTTTTTTACTTTTTGATAAAATGTTCCGAAAAACCGCAATACTGGAAAATAATTTATCAATTTTAAATTTATTGTCAGTAATTTCGCCGTTTTCAAAACATCGTAAAAGCTCCAGCTTTTTTTTCCATATATCAAGACATTTTAGCAAAATCAAGAGTGACTTGTTTTTAATTAAGAGAACTTAGTTACTTAAGAGAAAAATATATTTTAATACAAATTCGAACAACCTTTCCGAGCAAATCCTTTTCTTTGTTCATTAAAATTAATATTTATATTTCTAAAATTAATATTTATTTCTGATATGGTTATAAGCTATCTAAAAGTAAAATCGATTGTATTGCAAATTTCGAACAACCGCCCCGAAAAACCGGACCTTTTCAAAATAATTCATTAATTTTAAATTTAATGTCAATAGTAATTTCGCCGTTTTCAAAACATCGTAAAAGCTCCTGGCTTTTGTTTATTAAAATTAATTAGGGTGCTCAGGTGGTCCAAACAGAGTATATTTAGAAAACATGATGCGCACCCGCGCCCACCAAACCAGCACATGCATAAATTATGAAGGCGAACGAACGAAAAAAACTGCCTATACAAAAAAAACTTTGCCTCTACCCCCAGAATCACCCAGAGAGAATCGGCGGTTAGGCAATTTTTTTTAATTAAAGCGCCGGGATTTCTTAATTGCCATTAATCATTAATTAGGGAGGCGGCTACCACGATTACGCAAACGTTTTGAGGGGTACCTATAACTTTTTTTTGTTTGATACAGTTTTTTTTGTTGTAGGGATCCGGCGGTGATTTTAGCGCGGCGTCGTCAGTTTTTGTTAGTATGGATTTTTCATGATCGTACACCACTCGCAGGGTGTTTTTCATTACTTGTAAAGATTTGGGTCTTTTAAATATACCGGAAAGTTGTTGCGCTTCCGGGTGTTAAGGAAATTTTATCCGTGATATTGTGGTGCTCACTTTGAATTTCTGGTTCACGTGGGTTTTCTTGAAAACTTGTTTTCAGGGTAAACAAATAATTGAAGAAGGACGTACTATTTATTTTTATAATTACCTAATGTATATTACTTAATGAATATTTACTTAAATGGAGTTTAATTTGCATTGGTTGATTAGTCAAAAATCTGAACTATTAGTTGATAATAAAATTTTAATATATGAAACAATCTTGAAACCAATATGGACCTACGGTATATAATTGTGGGGATCAAGTAAAAAATAAACATCAACGTGATATAACGCTTCCAATACAATGTATTGCAACAATGATTTACCAAGATACCAATATGCATACAGTTGCAGAGGAAATAACTAATACCTCAAATAAAATCACAAAGAAAATCTTGAAGATTATCCAACCATCTAGCAGCTAAACTCTACGACACAAATCATGAATTTAGACTTAAAAGAACAAAACTAGTAAACTTAACGCTCTAGTATATAAGTAATAAGGATGTAGTATTGAATAAATTTAGTATCATAGGCATAACATTCATTTAAATTATTACTCAACTAAGAATATTTACAAAAATTTAAGGATTATGGCTGCTTCTAAATTATTACTGGAAATTAAAAAAAAATGTTATAATGTTGACAATTAATCAGAACCCTACCATACATAACATTGGGCGCATAAATACTTATAGGTTATTATAGGTACTGCAAATACAAGATATCTTCCTTTATTAATAAATATAGTTAATAAAATTTTTAATATTCCTTATAAAAAAATAATTATGAAACTAAGCATATGTTGTCGTATTGACGTAGTGAGAAGTAGAATTGGTTTCCATTGATATTTCATCAAAAATTTAAATTTACGTTTTTTGTTTTAAATATTTAAATGAATTAATAGATTACGATTTGATTTATTTCGACTCATAATATCTAAATAACATATAAAATTTTAATTAAAATCAAATCCTCATAAAACAAAAAACGAAAATAATTATACTCAAAAGAAAAAATAATTATACTCAAAGTACATCAACCTTGAAATTTTTACTCTATAAAACATAAAAAATAATATTTATTTTCTGAGGTTTGAGAGTAATAATTTAATTTATGCCTGCCTGAACGTATTTATTTTAAATCATAATATTTAATTTTAATAACAATTTATTATAATTGCGATCCACAGTGCAATTGTGAACAATGTATTCTGTCCTTCAAATAATGAATATATTATAATAATAGGTGCTATTACTTTATTTTCACTTACTTATTAATCCGATTAAATCGTAATTAAAACACTTGCTTTGAATTGTTAGATTATTAGAGATAATTTTTACTAACTAGATCAAATGGATGAAAATAATATAAATTATATTTTTTTGTAATAATACAGAATAATTATACAAAAAAAAGTATTTACGTACATATATAAATTTAAAAATGAAGCATAGCACAGTTGAATTAAATCAGATTTTATTGCTCTTGCATTTAATCTGATCTTATTTTACTTGAATAAATAATATGAAATATAAAATTTTACCTATTAAACTACTTAAACAATATTCTTGTACCAATAGTAATAAAACAGATTCGAAAATTGTATCAGGGGTTGATGAATGATGAATAGCAAGAAACAGTAGTTTACGCAGTTTTTCTTCTTTGCTGATCTATTGTTTTTAGTAAATGGCGCAGTAATGTAGGTAAACTATACATTATCCAGATTATAAATTCAGCTGAATGATTAAAATTCAGCAATGCATGACTAAAACACATCTGAGCTCATCGTTTAAAACCTAATACAACGTGTTAACTGAACTGTGCAATTACACAACCCACCCACTAAAAGAATTTCACACCGCCGCCTAGCAAACATGATAAATTAAAACTATCAACAAAAAATAAATTACAACTCGAAAAAAAGTACTTAAATTTTATGCAGTGTGTACTCACTTAGCCCACATCCCTTACCGTGCCACATCCCTCACCCTGTGGCGTATTTTTTACAAAGCAGGGGTAGACAGTTTGATGTTTGCACCCTTGGTTTTAAAGTTCGAAATGAAAAAAAGCTTTTGTCGTGGCACGCATTTTTTCGTTTTTTTACATTCGTCGGTTGTCAGAGTGCGAAGTTTTTTTCCTTGCCGGAGAGTGTTAATTATTTTTCTTCCTCTGTTTTATTTTAATTGTTCCGCGGTCTTAATGGATCATGTAATTGAAGTTCTTAATTTTCTTTGGACGCGCTTTTGTTTTTTATGCATTTTAAAAGCACGATGGGGAGATTTTGCGAGGTTTAAACACTTGTTTCGAGAAGATGGCATAATTCGTTTATATTAAAATGATTTAATTGCATTATTTTTTTTCGGCTCGTGATTATAACATAAAGCTAAATATTTTGTTTCTATTTGTTTGTTTTTATAAACATACAATTTTGTATAATATTAACTTATGATACTTGAGAATCATCGTCATTACAATACAATGATGCAATATAATAATTTATATATATTTTTTTGATTTCATATAATTTTGTTTTTTTATTTTATTATATACTATATATAATTGTATATGTATATATCCATAGATATATACAATTCATACATATATATACATACTTATATAGGTACTTATACATATACATATATACATCGAACTCAAATATTTGGGGCAATACAGCGAGCAACAAATTATGGTTTACAAAATGCTTATTTCACTCCCAAAGGTTTCGTTTGACATATCATTTTATATCATCCTTATAGGAATTTAAGATGGATTGCTTTCAATTAGTTTTTAATTCACAAAAATTATTCAAATCTTTAGTCTTATTATTTAAATAAAAAATTATGAACTAACTAACTTTGTTTTTCTCAATAACGTGTATATAGCGATACATCAAATGAACATGAAAGATTTATAAACTAATCATTAATTTTCTAATGGTTTCGACACAACTATAATGTCATCATATCGCATTGGAATTCTTACATGAAGATATGTGAACAAAGCGCATTTATACACTAGCTCGTCATTAACAAAAATAATTAATAAAATACTAAAAATGCAGTGTAATTGAAATAATGAAAATAAAATACGATATATTTTTGCAGAAAATTATATAGAATAGAGCGGGGCTTAGAGGTTCACCAACGATAGCTCAAAAACCAGTGAAATTAAAAATTTTCTAAAAACAGTATTTGCAAGTAGAGGGTAAAAGATGTTTGATTCTTACGACGTCGATATCGGGAAATAAACGATACTGTTTGAAAATCCCTGACAAAAGTATTGTTTTCATTTGTTATTTGTTTTGGTTACGAGCACTGCTGTTTTGTTTACATGACCTTAACATAATTTTTAAGCATACTTTATTTAATTGTTTTATAAGATGAATTGTTAATTTTAAGTTCAATCCAAAAGTTTTTTTATATAACCTGTATAAAAGCTTACATCTGCGCGGGGTAAAAAGGACTAACTGAACCTTTCTCATGGCAAAAATGTAAAAAATAAAAATAGCTAATAAACAAGTAAGTAAGTTAAAAAAGGTATTTCACATGAGATGAATTAAATCAATCATTATTCCAACTCTGCTGAAAAATACTTCTGGCGAAATACCAGATCACAGTTATACACATTTGTTATCTCCGTGAAAAATGTATCCAAGAAATTTATATTTTAGCATTGATTGCATAATGTAGCTATAATTTTGTAAAATCCCTTTAAAATTTAGGGAGAAGTCCCCTAGTGGCGGACACTTAAAGTTATTTATAAATAAATTAAAAAATATTTTACGAATTGTTTATTAAATTGTGATTTATGATAGATAACAAAGTTAGAAATCAAACTAAATTAACAAAACCGCAATCTTTGCTAAAACATAATTAATACTATCAATCAAACTTTGGTATCAAAAAATATGATTTTAAGCAGTGGCACCTAGTACCGGACATTTCAAAATAACCTGCATTGATCACATATGTAGCCATCTCAACACTTTGGAATGTCTGCACATGTGTCTTTGACGAATATTCTTAAATATTGCAAAAAAGTCACTATTTATCTACCCTTTTGGCTGGGCCACACCTAAGCTTTTCATTCTTTGACTGGGAAATACGAAAAATGGTGGTATGTTATGTAGTGTCCGTTAGCTCTCATACAGAACGAAATTAAATAATTGGAATAAATTACGTAAATTCTCATAAGAAATATCAACTAAGGGACGACTTAGTGTCCGGTGCTAAGGGACAGACATTTTCGTTCATTTGGTGGCACCTACTAAAATTGGTTAAAAGATCTAATAATATTCCACCATTTTACAGATAACAATCAAGTAGATCCATGCCCCTTTCACTAGTATTTTGAAATGAAAAGATTTATACTCGCTTAAATAATTCGTGTTAAATAGAGTGTCCGGTTCTTGGTGCCGTCCGGCGTTACGGGACTTCCCCCTACATAAGACATTGAACCTGTTTTCGTCCTGACCTTCCCAAATAGTCCAAATTGTATGGGATAAAAAGGACCAGGTTACAAATTTATGAAAATCCGCAAATTCTACAATGATGAATTAGCTGGAATTTTACTGAACATAGTCAGATAGTTGTTTGTTTGATATGTATTACCCGTTATGATATAATTGATTGGTTCTTTTACGTACGATAGGCAAATGACTATGCAACCCTTAGTTCAATTTTTACACAAATGAAATCTAAGTTCAATTTTGACCGCCTCAGGAATTTGGTATATCAAATTAATTGCTCTAATTGCGAACTCTTTTATATTGGAGAAACTAGCCAAAACCTTAGTAAACGCCTTAATCAACACAAAAATAATTCAAAAAATCCCAAGCAATTTAAAACAATGTTAACTGAGCATATTAAAAATTTAAATCATAATATCGATTTTTTTAACCCTAAAATTTTACATTTTGAAGAGAATACAATTAAAAGAAGATTCGCTGAGGGGTTGTTTTTACAATTACATAACGACAAAGTTATAAACAAACGCTTTGACAATACGGCCCTGAACGAAGCGAACACGTGGTTTCTTAATAGCGTGTCAAAATTCCTTAAAAAATAACAAAATCCCATCGCCTTTTAAATTTTCCAAAAAATATCAACACATGCTAAAAACTACTTTGAGAAAGTTGTGACATTTCTATCCTAAACCCCGAAGAGTAAATACATAGTTTCGACAACTTGTCAAGTTATCATGATTATTAGTGTGTTTTACCATTTGTGATGTTTGTGTTAAAAAATACATATCTTATCAATGTGCACATACTCATACCATGGATTAATAATGGTTTCATATGCTATATTAGGATACAAAATTGTAAGTGTTTTATTACTATTATTATTTTTATTGTTTTTCCATGAAATTTCCTTTCATATAATTTATTTAGTTTCAATTTTTATAGTTAACTTGATTACCACTGAATGATGGCTAAGATGCTAGATTTTAAATAAATAAAATTTTTTAAAAAAACTCATACTATTTTTATTGATGTTACGCCCGAATTTTAAACTCAAATTAAACATATATATACATATATATATATATATATATATATATATATATATATATATGTACACCACATTCACGAAATATTTTACATCTATTATTATTAGCTATTATATTTTTAATTTATTTCTGTATTTATGATTGAAGTTATTATAGCAAATGTTAACAAAATATAGAGGTTTATAATATAATATATTGTAGTGTTTTATCAAATGTGACCTTATAAATCCAATAAGTATACAGTGAACAATTATCATTCTAGTGAATATTAAACCGGTTAATTTTAATATGGCTAAATATCCTAATATCCAATACAAGATTCTAAATGTCCCAACAACCCATTTCAAATGCAACTTAGTGCAAGTGCTTATCAATCATCGGCGATCCTGGAGTCACCGTCATTTCTTTGACGGGGGCACGCGATAGTGGGTCTTTGCCCGCGCACCGGTCTCTGATCTCGGTTCGCGCTGATAGCGTTTCACGTTTCCTAAGGCTCATTCCCTTTCCTTTTTATTCCCTTTTTTTCATTTCGCTCACCGGCTCTCTCTCCTCCCCTTGCAAATCTAACATCCCAAAAGGACACCGCCCGCGCCTTAGCAAGGATCCTGCCAGGAATATATGTAAATAAACAGCGACTCTCGAGAGAAATTCGTACACAGACGCAGAAGTACCAACACATCTCGATTCGAGTTGAGCTCTTGTCGCACTCTTACGATACTATTATTATGAAAACTAGTGGTTCTTAGCACCGTGCCTTAGATCAAATTGCCTGGAAGTCCAAAAATTATTTTTGTTAAAAAAGATTCAAATTTTTCTAAACTGATTTTTGAGAATTTTAAATTTAAAAAAAAAATGACCTTTGTAAAGAAATTTACCTTCTTTTATACTTTGAAATATTTTGGAAATTTTAAGTTATTTTTTAAAACAATCGCGATACGTTAACTGCGTAAAATCGAATAATCAAAGCGAGTAAGCGTCGTGTCGCATTCCAACACATGTATATAAACTTTGGTATGGAACCCATATAAATGTAAACAAAATTTATATTTATTATTAAAATATCTATAAAAAATCTGATAATTTGATGTGCATATGTCTAATGATCATTTTTGGCTGGACTTGTCTTGGTCAAAAACTAATCTGCACGTCTCCTCGTCAATACGAATCGAATGTTTTTTGAATCATTCAAATCGGTTGATCCGTCTTCTCGAAATCGTCGATAAAAAATTGTATATGCGCATACACACAAACACTGTATGTACGTGTTGTATGACATTTTTTGAAACGTAAAGATCTATAGAAAATTTCATTTTCGATTTTTTTGCGATTACTATAACTTAATTATAAAAACTATGAAGTTTGGACAAATTTGTACGTATAATAAATATTTCTTTTTTAACTTACCAAAGGAGAATTTATATATTTCGAAAAAAATTGATATTCTCATCGATATGACGTTTTAAGTCATTTTGAATCAATAAGACTAAATTTTAAAAAAAGTATGTGTATGTAAATGTGAGACGATTTTTGACCTTTCGTCGACGTTCTCTCCAAAAAAGCTGAACCGATTTCAAAAATTTAAAAGCCTTTTGATGTAACTCGATAAGGACTATCTTCGGTCAGATTTGCGCGATGATCGGCCAAGACGTTTATTTGTAAATAACAAAAATTATTGTAAAATTTTTTTGTGAATCGATTTTAGAAAATCAAAGACTGTTGAGAAGATTTTGATTGGGAATCGCGTTGATTATATTGAAGATCGGCCGAGTCGTGGTCGTTTCTTTGTAATTAAATATTGGAACAAATTGAAAATTTTGATGGAACTTTGTATATCGATAAATTATGTAGTCTGTATTAACACACTAAAATATTAGAGACCCACGATGAGCGGTCGAATAATGAAAATTTATCAAAATTCAGCATTTTACCATGCGCTTCAGCGATTCTGATCTGAATCTAAGTCGAACATCTATATGTTTTGTAGATAGTTACTGATTACAGCTGCAGTCCACACTTATTATAAAATACCTTTTTAGAATACGAATTAGATTAGATGAAATTTGTTAAACAATATAATTTAATTTATATAATTACGGGTATAAGTAGTTTTGAAAGACAATTGTAAGAAATCGTATTGATTATTTGTTAGTGAAAGCAACATTCTAAATAGCCGAATCTAAATTCTTATTGGTTAAGTTGATTATGTATACGTATCTGAAAGTCGGTGCATTTTACCTTTAGGCAAATAGCTAAAAGACTTTAAGTATTTTTTTGTAATAATTAATACATGATTCAACAATAACAAATTATTCCCATTTGCTACCGTTTACTATTGCTTTACTAGGTGTAAGTGACATTTTGACTCAAGACAAGTTGCAAAACTTCCAAATATTTGCAAATTATTGACTTACAAGTAGTCCATAAAAATTGAGATTTTGCAACTTTTAAAATCATGACTACAGAATTTTGAAAATTCGACATGGTTCTATATTTCAAACTTTGATAAAAGTTTATAATTGTACCAAAGTCACTTTTTGTGTGCCTCTAATATTTCATAAACTTTATCATCAAATAATATTTAATCAGAAATGTGAAGAAATTAACAATCACAAAGAAATTGCCCGGCCGATCTTTGCCAAAAACTAATCAGCGCGATTTCCATTTGATAAATTTTGAACAATTTTGGAATGTTAATAATCGGTTTAGGATCTTGGGCATAAAGGTGGACAAAAAATTATGCACTCATTCGCTAATTAGAAAAAAACTGCTCGATTGGGCAAAATTAATTAAACGTGAGTTTTATTAAATATTCTTTCAATGCCGCCGTTTTTAGAAAACGTGAAAAAAAGTCAAAATGTGGCCAAATACATACATTAATATAGTGGAAAGCGATTCAGAATGGCTTAAAAAATTGACAAGGTAGCAAATTGGGTTTTCAGGCAAAATCAAACTTTTTTGGGAATTTATATAGTAAAATTCTTATAAGTTTTTAATTTTCATTTTATAAAATATATATTAATTTAAATTGTCTTGTTGTTCAAGATTTGTATAGATTTTTATACACGATATTATGTATATGCGTTACAATTGTTCAATATAAACATTTTGTAAAATGTTTGCCGTTTTTGCGTAGTCAAGTAGGAAAAGAGCCTGTTGCAAATACTATCAAAAGTATATGCGTGTTGTTCAATGTAAAAGTAACACAGCAACGTGAGTTGCAAAGTGACAATTTGCAACACGAACTAAAAATTGCAATAAATTTCTGTTTGATTTACGAGAGAAGTCTTGAGATATAGGAATCAATATCATACATTTCTAAAATCGATATATATAGATAAAAATAACTTTGAATAGAATAATCCATACAGGTTAGAAAATAAACTAAATTATTATTTTGAAAAAAATAAAACTTTTTTACTTTTCGTGAACTCTGAAAAAATACTATAACATACATATTATTGAAAGAAGATAGGGTACTTAATTTGAAAAACTTTATTTAAAATGAATACATATATGACGTCCATCCTGACTAAAAGCTCATGAAAGAATATTGGACATCATTTATATATTATAAAAATTTAAATTGAACTTCAAGAACACTAGTTTTTCTTGCATCAAATTAGTATTGACCAGTTATGCCAAATTTTTTTAAGATATTGTAAAAAATAGGCAGTTTTTTGTTAGTCTAAAAAATATAAATACAAATGCTTTATAAGATACGGTACTTAATTTGAAAAACTTTATTTAAAATGAATACATAAATGACGTCCATTCTGACCAAAAGCTCATGAAAGAATATTGGACATCATTTCTATATTATAAAAGCTGCACTTGAACTTCAAAAACGCTAGTGTTTATTGCATGAAATTGGTATTTACTGGTTATGCTTACTTTTGTTAAGATATTGAGAAAACTGGGCAGTTTTTTGTTAGTTTATAAAAACATGAATACATGAGCAAAATCATACATTATGCACAAAAAGTAAAAAAACTTTCATGTAATTATTAAATAAATATGCAATCATTCTTAACTCGATATGAAACGAACCCATTGCTTGTATAAGTTATAATTTATATCGCCTACTATATTTCAAAAAATATCAAAACGAAGATTGTTTAATTCATGGAAAAGATAGTTTAATTTATTTTAAAACATAAAAATTAGTAAGCTACGAAAAATATATTTGTAATACGTAAATTTGTAATTTTAGATAACTATTAAATTTAAACTATTACAATAATAACAGTATTATATTTCTGAAAAAAAATTAATTATAATTGTGTGATGATTAGTACGAGGATGGCAAGATTGATACAATAGATCAAAAGGTAAATATATCATAAACATGGTATGGAGAAATGAAATTGATGATACTCTCATACTATGGACTAGTTTTTAATAGATGTCTAATCGTTTTTGTTGTCATGAATAAATTATTTGAATAACCTATTGAATATGCTATATCTGATTATCGTCAATCGTAATTTTTAATGCTGAACATTCACTTTGTTCAGGAGTAATACGCAGCCATACTGCAAAATTTTAAGGCTTCGATCGTTGGATTTATGATTCATAAATCTCTTAGCAGGTGAAGTAGCTTTTGATAATTTGTATTCAAATCGTAAAACATTTTAATTTTATAAATCGCTAAAGCTCGTGTAACTTACTCTAGTTTCATAAATTATTTCTCCTGTTTACATTTTTGCACATGTAATTAACGTATACAGAAATTTAAACAAAACACGTCAAAAAATTATTTTATATTTATTACTTACGTGATTAATTATTTAATTAATAAAATTTATAAAATGAATTCTCAAAAAATTAATTGTTAAATTCTGTAAAAACTTACACCTCTATAAAAGCTTACATGATGTAGGTTAGGAAAAAGAGCCAACTCAACTTTTTCCATGGTAAAGGTTTGAAAAATAAGAAATAACAAATTAAAAAGTAAATTAAGCTAAAAAGGAAAAAAACTAGATAAATAATTATTGCAACTCTGCTGATAAGTTAATTATCAGCAGTGTTATTGCCTCTGTAAAAAATGCACTCATGAAATTTATATTATGCTTTGATGGAATAGAGTACCTAATATTTTGTAAAATTCTTTCAGGATTAAAATAAGACATTAGACCTGTTTACCCCCTGGCGGTCTCACTTTACTCCGTCTATGGGGTAAAAATGACCAGTTTACAAATTTCTGAAAAACACCAAATATAATTCATTATTACAATGATGAATTAGCTGGGAGTTTTACTGAACATAGTCAGATAGTTTGATATGTGTTATTTGTTGTGGCATAATTGGCTTAGTTTTCACTAATTGCTCAAAGTCAAATTGGACCTTTGATTGAATTGATAACAAAATGCTGTATATATATATATATGTGTGTATGTGTATGTATATGTATATGTTATATATTCATATACTCATTTAAAAACGCAGAACAAACATACAACTCACAATCACCAATGTGTTTATATGATTTATGGATGATTAAAGTTCAATTCATAATTTTTTGACAATTATAATATAATTTAAATATTTATATAAACGTAACTTTTCACATAATAATTGAAATTGAGCTCAATAAAATTATTAAATGAAGTATAAAAGAGATATAAATTCAGCTTGTAAATAAACTAGATAAGTAAAATGTTTTGCATAAATATGAATAAAAATATCTTTTGAGATTTGATATATTTCAAGTCAAATCATAATTCTGAGAAAAAAACATTTACATTTTTTTTTTCAATAGCAATCAGAATATATGACAATTCATATTTAGCTTATGTCATTCACTCGCACGCATCCACACATACTTTCAAATACACATATAAATTAATCTGTTAAATATTACATGGTTAGTTAGAGAAATCTCTTCAATAATTGATTCTACTATTCTGTTCATATAAAGTTGTAATAGTTCTAAGGGTCCTCCATATTATCTTTGGGCAGCTTCTTCTTCAGTCTTCTTGAAGTTGGTGTCTCAAGAAGCTGAGTGACTATAGAGTTTGTAAGATGTTCCAGTTTATGAAAATGTTTGACACTGTTGATTTGTATAAATCTGTTTATAAATTTACATACAATTTTAATAAATATATATCATATTTTGTAATCAGTTCAATTACAGTTCAATCTATGCCGAGTTTCGTGCAAATAATTTTTACCCGGTCTCGACCAGACGTTGTCGCATGTGATACCGTAACATTCGCGTTCGTAACTTCTGAAAAAACGTGTGAGAAGAAATGACGTACACCTTAGCAATATGTGTACATTTTTCATACACTAGTGTGTGCAAAATTTTGCGGTATGAGTTTTGCGGGGTTAGGCATTTCGTTATTGATTGGCTGTTTCAGGTCCCTTCCTCAACCCACGGAATTGGTCTTTCTTCCCCGCGTTTTAGAATATTCCCATTCCGCGACCCATGGCATGCCACCCCGGAACCACACCAAAGGAGCGACCTACTCCAGGAGGTTCTTTCGCCCGACCGCCCGATTTCTCTCCGAGAAGCCAAAGGCGCTCTACGCCAAATTTGCATATTTAACTAGGCACGTGAACGGGAACGTGTATGCTCGAGCATGTGGTAAAACAGATGAATATTACATTTTTAAAACAATTGGTTAAATTATCACCTCCAACGCACAGTGAACACATGCTTTTATTTGCATAAAACGAATGTTTGTTAACACGTTGCCGCACACTTTTAACGCCGGCGATCGTGCTTAGAAACACATTTTTAACTTACCGAAGAAGAAGTATATGTTTTCATCAAAAAATCCGATTCGCTAATTTCATGTTTTCTCGGCGTTTCAAGCCATTCTGAATCGAATGAGACCAAATTTGAAAAAAGTATGTGTGTGTGTGTGTGAATAGATTTTTTGCCGTAAATTGACGTTTTCTCAAAAACCGTCTCAAAGGACCGATTTCAAAAATTTACAAGCCATTCGATGTATCTCGATGAGGACTATTGATTGTCAGTTTTGTGAGATGATCGGCCAAGCCGATTCTTTATAAATTGCAGAAAAGTGAAAAATTTTTCGTTTACGTTTTAGCGCACAATTCTGAATCGATTTTGAAAATTCAAAAACCGTTCGAAAGATATTGGTTGGGAATCGTGCTAATTAGTTTTTGGTAGAGATCGGCCGGGCCGTTTTCTTGCAATAAAGTTAAAAAAAAATCGACAATTTTTTTTGACGGTAGATTACCGCTCTACGACAACTCGTTTAGCTTTAAAAATTCGTCAAAGCTTGCAAAAATTGTTATCGTTTTTTGGCATTTTTCAAAATTAGACCTTTCATCGACGTTTGCTCAAAAACGCCTGAACTGATTTCAGAAATTTTAAAGCCATTCGATGTATCTCAATGAGCACTATAGCTTGTCAGTTTTATGAGACGATCTGCGGAGCCGTTTCTTTGTAATTTGAAAAAGAGTGGTAAACTTTTCGTCCACATTTAAGCTCATTGTATCGAATCGATTTTAAAAAATCAAAAAGTGTTCGAAAGATATTAGTTGGGAATAATACTGATTAGTTTTAGGTGAAAATCTACCGAGTCGTTTTCTTGTAATTAACTGTGAAAAAAAATGTAAGCCGATTTTTATGGAACTTTTTTTAGCGATATATATCATGGTCTTATAGAACTTACTAAAATTTTACGGCTTTACGACAAGTAGTTTAATTTTAAAAATTCATCGAAGTTCGAGAAAATGAGTAGTTTTTTTGACGTTTGTTAAAATAAAAATTAGATGATTTACTTGGTATAACGATAGATTACTTGGTCTTAATGAACATATTAAACCATTAAAGTCCTACGAAAACTGGTTCAATTATAAAAATTATTGATTTGTGAAAATCTGCTTTTAGAAAATACTCCGAGTTAACGTGTTCGTTCATTTTCAATTGTGTGTAATAAATTCTCTCGGAATACTCCTAAATTAATTTGTTTATTATTGATTAAGTCAATTATTTACATATATCAGGAAGATCATGTAACTTGCCTCAAGGCTAAATACCAATACCAACTAGTTTTTTAATTGTTTATGATTGCCAGATGAAACCGAGTGTAAGTTGTATGTTTGGAAGTAAAAATTATTAACTATTATTAAATTATTAATTATTAATTATTAGGCCGTTGTTTGCTTACATATCGCTAAAGATTGGATGGCTATAGCCGTCATTTGCGGCAACGTGTTAATGTTGGTCCTGTTGTAAAAAATATTGGAGGAAACATAACATTGACCCTGCGAGTTCGAACCCGCGCTCTGATAAACCTAACATCGTGCAGTGGCGATGTTTGATTGAAATTAGCTCAATGGATAATCTCTCGGACCTGTTCTAGGGCAGTGCTACATTATTTATTAGACCTTTATACTTTAAGTATATACCCTTATACTTAAGGATTCAATTCCTACATATTATAGTAAATACAATGCCTGCCATATCATCTGGAGTCAAAATCTATCTGTCAAATCTTTGCGCACTATATAAATGTTAATATTAAGAGCTAAACTTTTAAAAAAAATTCTATGGAAGCATTTGAGACCTTGGGACTTGGGAGCAAAGAAGTTCAAAAATGTCCAAATTAAGGACCACCCTAAATTCAAATATATATTTAAAATTCTAAACTAAAAATATTCTTTAAAAAATTACATTTATTAAATTCGTATGGGATATGGCATATCCCCGCTTTTCAAGTCTAGGCTTTTAGAACTGTAACTAAATTCAAAACTATTTAAGTTGACAACAATTTCTCTAGTCGTGCTTTTGTAAATATGTTATTAGTTAATTACGAGCTACCTGAGTTTAAATGATAAATTTGTCACAATTTCACATGTTTTTGTAATAGTTAAAATTACTTTTATCCATTCTATTGATTGATATTTTAATTATTTTATGGGAGTAATTAAATATATAAAAAACATATTTCTATGTAAATAAAAATATATATATTAAATTTTGTTGATTATAAAACTTTACAAATTGTCATGACGATTTGTTTCTCTCAAAATCACCCCTAGTTTACTTGATTGCCACATATACTCCCTCCTTAGTGTTGACCTCACACTAGTTCAAAGACGCACGGAAACACGTTATATTCATTTGGTGGGAAGGCAGATTGTAGCAGTGTTGTTAATTTGATATATTTTAGTACATGAAATCTTACACAAATTCATGAAGGTATGGATACAATTGTACAATCGTTTCCACTGGAAAAGAGTCGTCTGCCATAATCATCGAAGATTGTAAAACATTATACAAACTTGTCGATAGAGTATGTCGGACAGTTTCCTACCCACGGAAGACAACTTGGATGAAGTATCTAAATCCAGTTCTAAAAATAACAAACAATCCAGATCCAGTTCAAAATCTTAAGCATCAAAAGACGATTTGGAGAGTTAAAGGACAAGAAGAGGTTATATCGCAATTCCATTGAACTTTGTGGTGGTGATTTCAGTTTATGACCCAAAGTCTTGGCATAAATAGACCGGTAAAAAATTAGTTAGCCGACGGAACACCAGTGATTAGAGCATTGCACCATAGTCTATATTTTTTAAGTTCTTGAACCATGCTCAATTGCTATCTTCATTGGAAGTGTCATAGGTCACCAATATGGAAATAAATAAATATATAAAAAGATATTTCTATGTATAAAAATATATATTAAATTGTGTTGAATATAAAACTTTACAGAATGTTATGACCATTTCTTTCTCTCAAATTCACCCCTAGCATACTTGATTCCCATAATTTTGCATTTTCTCTTTAATTCATTGTTCACATATTTCAATCTCGTTTACAATAATTATATCTTGGTTCACGTATTTCAAATCAAGTTCTTACAATAATATATTATAATGTATAAATCATATTCATACTCGTACATATAGTATAAGTATCATTTGTTACTTGTTAATATCTGATCATGTAACTGCTGAAATATACTTGGGCCAATAAATATTCATACTGTACAATTAATAATATTTTAATTAAATTACTTACAGCTATTGGTCATAATTAAATTATAATTAAATTTAAATTCTGAAATTAAAATAAAATTTTGACCAATATTTGTCAATATTGGTCAATATGGGTCAATATGGGTCAATATGGGTCAACATTGGTCAATATTGGTCAATTTTGGTCAATATGGGTCAATATGGGACAATATTGGTCAATATTGGTCATTATTGGTCAATATGGGTAAATATTGGTCAATATTAGTCAATATATTTTATTATGTATTTTAATAATTATTATTTCAGAACTTGGTGTGTCAATGACAATTCGTAAAAATGATGAGGCAGTGACAGATTGTCGAAGGAGTGTAATCTTTCCTCAGGTAATTAAATACAAGTTGCTTAGATATTTGGTCTCAAGTTTTGGTCTTCTTTGTAATAATTTATATAATAATATGCTTCTTGTTTTGGCTTCTTCGAGCTTTATAGAAGTGAGTGGATTAGACAAATCTCCTTCACGAAAATCATCAAAGAGTTCTCCTCTCACACTGTCACGACTAGGAAAACATCCGGATCAGGCGATAATTCTGATAGAGGGTAAACAAAACAATTTAATACAAAACCACAACAGTGTGCAAATCCAGTGAAAAGGCCAAGTAATTTTAATTCTAAATACAATTTGCAAAATCGTGTCAATATTTGTCATTATTGGTCAATATGGGTCAATATTGGTCAATATGGGTCAATATTGGTCAATATTGATTAATATGGGTAAATATTGGTCAATATGGGTCAATATATTAGTCAATATTAGTCAATATATTTAGAAATTAAATTCAAATTTTGAAATTAAAATAAAATTTTGACTAATATTTGTCAATATTGGTCAATATGGGTAAATATTGGTCAATATAGGTCAATATTGTTTTTGTTTTTTTTTCTTCTGATAATTTAGAAATTAAATTTAAATTTTGAAATTAAAATAAAATGTTGACCAATATTTGTCAATATTGGTCAATATGGGTCAATATAAGTCAATTATATATTATAATGTCATCATAATCATATTCATATTCGCACATATATTATAAGTATCATTTGTTACTTGTTAATATCTGATCAAATATACTTGGTCCAATAAATATTCATACTGTACAATTATGTACCCAAATGATGAGGCAGTGACAGATTGTCGAAGGAGTATAATCTTTCCTCAGGTAATTAAATACAAGTTGCTTAGATATTTGGTCTTAAGTTTTGGTCTTCTTTGTAATAATTTATATAATAATATGCTTCTTGTTTAGGCTTCTTCGAGCTTTATAGAAGTGAGTGGATTAAACAAATCTCTTTTACGAAAATCAAGAAAGAGTTCTCTTCCCACACTGTCACGACTAGGAAAACATCCGGATCAGGCGATAATTCTGATAGAGGGTAAACAAAACAATTTAATACTAAACCACAACAGTGTGCAAATTCAGTGAAAAGGCCAAGTAATATTAATTCTAAATACAATTTGCAAAGAAAAGAAGAAATTTCACAGAAAAGGACAAAATTCTTGCTTTGAAACTGTACAAAAAGTCTGCAAAGTTTTTTATCATTTATGGAAGTTTTAGTGTTCTCATCTTGATCATCAAATGAGTGAATGTATTGTTTAAAAAACACTCATACACAGAAACTATATAAAGATTTTGTCAAATGCAACTTTATTAATAAATCGCCACTGAATTTCAATTAAATTACTTACAGCTATTGGTCAGTATTTTCTCTACCAATTTATGGAACTCAGTATTCTAAATTTTGTTTGGCACTTTGTTAAAATCAGACCAACTGTCTACCCATAGGATTTCCAAACAAAAATGTATATATTTACAGATCAAAGTGATGCATGGAATCGTGCCTTAAAGCAAATTGCTGGAACTTACTACCGTAATGAAACAGTCGGAGAATTTGAAATGTTTTTAGCCAGAATTAAAATTAAAATTTGAATCATTTTTAAAATATTTTTCATCCGATTTCTTATCCGATGCTCCATTCTCTCAAAAACTGCCTGTTATTGCACACTTTGCTTTGTATCTCCAGAAGAGCCAAAACGATTTCAACCAAAAACTAATCAGCACATTTCTCTATCAATAGGAACAGCATATTTTTTTGGATCATTGAAATCAATTTCTGCTTCCTATCCCCTAAGCCATTGGACCTTGCCAAAGGTATGCCAAAATGTTTCATTCTCGATTTTTAAACGTTCACAGTAACTCATCCTACGGGAAGTTAATAATTGGTCGAATTCGAATTTGCCGCCTTCGATGTTATTTCGATTTGGCGCCATAACTAGTAGCGCCGCCGCCGTTGAATAACGTGCAACACGGAATCACTCGATGGATGTCAACAAGTGCGTGTCGAGAATTGAAAGCGACAAGTAAATTATTCGAAACCTTGCTTTGAGTATTAATTGAAACTTTTTACCGTGTTCCGTGTTTGTTAAATTATTTTGTGCGTGCTCGAGTTTAAATCGTACGGTTGCGCTTAATTGTTATCGTGATTTTAACATGAACGAATTAAATGTAAAATTTGGTGCCAGTTGAAGTGAAAATATCCAGTATACCCAGTAAAGAGTTAAAACCACGTAACTCATTTTGTAACTGTTATGTAAAAAAAACCAATGTGGCTCTTAGGTATAGTTATGACCTTTAACACCGTCGATGGGTTTATACTAGGCTTGCTCCGAATATTCGGATACTATTTGGTATTCGGCATATTCGGTACCAAATAATAATTTACTATTCGGCCGAATACCGAATAGATAAAATCGAAGGCGCCGCCGCCGCTCAGTGACAGCGTAGTTGGTGTTTATCTGTTTGCGATAAAAGCTCGCAATGGATCTGTATTTGGAAGTGTTTAGTTTATGTAATACGATATGAAAAAATGATTTTGTTATTGTATATATAATAATTTAAACTTTGTCGGCTTTTGACATTAGAAATGAACACGTGAAGAACTCTTTTCTGAATATTCACAAGATACTTTATTTTTGCATGTTCATATTATTTAATATGAATCATTCAATGGTCATAATTTATGTATTTTAATAATTATTATTTCAGAACTTGGTGTGTCAATGACAATTCGTAAAAATGATGAAGCAGTGACAGATTGTCGAAGGAGTGTAATCTTTCCTCAGGTAATTAAATACAAGTTGCTTAGATATTTGGTCTTAAGTTTTGGTCTTCTTTGTAATAATTTTTATAATAATATGCTTCTTGTTTAGGCTTCTTCGAGCTTTATAGAAGTGAGTGGATTAAACAAATCTCCTTTACGAAAATCATGAAAGAGTTCTCTTCTCACACTGTCACGACTAGGAAAACATCCGGATCAGGGATAATTCTCATAGATGGTAAACAAAACAATTTAATACTAAACCACAACAGTGTGCAAATTCAGTGAAAAGGCCAAGTAATATTAATTCTAAATACAATTTGCAAAGAAAAGAAGAAATTTCACAGAGAAGGACAAAATTCTTGCTTTGAAACTGTACAAAAAGTCTGTAAAGTTTTTTATCTTTTATGGAAGTTTTAGTGTTCTCATCATGATCATCAAATGAGTGAATGTATTGTTTAAAAAACACTCATACACAGAAACTATATAAAGATTTTGTCAAATGCAACTTTATTAATAAATTGCCACTGAATTTCTAGACCCCTCCGAATACTAGTTTTTATTTTATAGCAATCTGACAAAATCGACAATTCTCACCATTGACAAATGTTTTGGGTAAAAATCGAAGTTGCTCTGATTCGACTTATATTCAAAAAGTACATATATTATGACTTTAATGAATCGTCACTGAATTTTTAGACTCCTCCGAATACTAGTTTTTATTTTATAGCAATCTGACAAAATCGACAATTTTTGCAATGGGGGGGGGACCATTGACAATTTTTTCGGGTGAAAATCGAAGTTGCTCTGATTCGACTTATATTTTAAAAGTATATTAATTATGATTTTAATAAATCGCCACTGAATTTTTAGACCCCTCCGACTACTAGTTTTTATTTTATAGCAATCTGACAAAATCGACAATTCTCGCAATGGGGGACCATTGACAAATTTTTCGGGTAAATATCGAAGTTGGTCTGATTTTGCTTATAAGCAAATTAAAGTCATAATTAATGTATTTTTTGAATATAAATATTCAAAAAATACATTAATTATGACTTTAATAAATCGCCACTGTACTATGTGAGAAAACTGATAAACCGTTATTCTAATGTATATTGTTGTACAGGGCCACTATATCTTCCAAAGTGAGTTCAATTTTTTTTTTAATGCTTATTGATATAATTTTAAGTTCATTGGTATATAAAATATTCAATTTTTATTATTTGTACAATTTACTTCAGTACAATAAATAATTATGTTTTAAAAAATAAAATTATAATAGACTTAGATGGAATAAACTTATAATTAAAAAGTAATGTTTTAAAATTAAAAATCAAATCAGTATTTTTTAATAATTTTTCATTTAATAAGAATATTATTTATTCAGATATTGCTTTTGAAAATTGCGATTTAATTTATAACAAAAAATTACAATAAACCTGAAATTTGACCTGTAGATTCAATTTCAGATTTATTGTAGTATTATATTTTAATTATATTAACAATATCGCGAATTCACATACGTGTGAAAACTGTAATGGAGTGGTATAAATCACAGTGTATTTAATTTTAAGCATATTTTCTAGATCTTCAATCTAGACTCTAGACCAATATGTGGAAACAACATAAAAATTTAATTTTAACTGTAACGAAAAATTTGGAAAAAGTATGTGTGTGCATTTGTGAGCTGAATTCCAATAGATGTAACTCACACGCATTATAGTTTCATGGCGACCGGCTAAGCCGTTTCTTTATAAAATACAGAAGGTGCGAAATTTTTCGTCCATCCTTCATTAAAAAATTTTAAATCAATTTTGAAATTGATTGTTTTCGGATATAGCTTCCTATATTTTTTAATTGATGTTTATATAAATGAAGAACAAAGAATTTGCTAAAAATCCGATTCGCTAATTTTATGTTTTCTCGACGTTTCAAGCCATTCTGAATCGAATGAGACGAAATTTAAGGAAAAAGAATGTGTGTAAAAACGCCTGAACCGATTTCAGAAATTTAAAAGCTATTTGATGTATCTCAATGAGGACATGTTCGTTCGTTTTTAATTTTGTGCAATAAATCCACTCAGAATACTTTTAATCACTCATCAATTAATTTATTTTTTATTGATTAAGTCGATTATTTACGCATGTCGGGAAGTTTATGTAACTTGCTTTGAGGCAAAATACCAATACCAACTAGTTTTTTTTTTTTTTTTTTGTTAAGAAGTATGCAAACATATTTTGAATAAACATAAGACTGCAAAAAATGTTTGATATTATTTTTAAAATGATACTAGAAAACGCATGAAAGGTACTCTACCATAATTTATAATATTTATTAATATATAATAATCTACCATATATAATTTATTAATATTTATTATGTAAATGTTATTATGTAAGATGTAAATGTTTATTATGTAAGATGTATGTATTTGTTCTAGAACATGCTGCTGATTTATGCCAATTAAATCTCTCTAGAAAGGAAGCTGATAAAAAAACCTATATTAAATATGAAGTTATAGGTGCAAATTCTGTTGCTGTGACCTACACATTTTTATGAAGTTGTAGTTTGTGAGACAGCTGATAGTAATTTTGAATTGCAGGCATATGTTATGCCTAATGCCGCAATAGATGACAAATTACCGTTAGAATTGTTTCAGGTATTATAATTTCTTTATTTTAAATATTATTTAAATTTATTTTAAAATATTAGAATAAAGATTTAGACACCAATGTTTTGATATACACTTATTTATAATAAGCAAGCTTAGGGAGTACAAACTTTTCAAATCTGTTTGGCTATCAGTTTTATTCAAAACTTATATTTTTTAGTATAAGAGACATATATTTTTGGCATAAAATATTAAGTAAATATAATCAATATAATTTTTTTTTTCAGGTGCCTTCAGAGTCCATTGAAAAACCTGCCGGTTTGTTGTTTTTTGATAAAGTTTCTCATAACAGACTAGTCAGAATAAACCATAAAAAATTAAGATAACATTTTTCTATTAATCAATACTGCGTTTTATTAAGCTATAATAAAAATAATATTTGAAATTATAATATATGTAAATTGTATAGAAAACATTTATTAACTCCACAAATGAGAAAGAAATTTACCTATACAATTTTGCTCCTTACATTAATGCTTAATCAATTTCTTTTGCTAATAATAGTTATCTGCCAAATCTTATCAAAAGATACTGTTAAAAATTAATTAGTGAAGTGTATTTTAAGCTTTTACTACTTACAAAATGTTGTACATGAGAAATACAAGTTTTTAAATTTAATATATATATATATATATATATATATATATTACATATTAATATATTATATATATTAAACTAGCCGGCCCGACAGACTTCGTCCTGTCAAAAAAAATTGTAATGTGGCGGTGTTTTGTGCCTATCTTTTTTCTATTCTTTGCAAAAAATTATCCTGAATAGAACCGTCACCTTGGTAATAATTCGGTGTGAATTAAAAATAATTAAATAAAACACTATAAGCATTTAAAAGTAAGTAATTTTAATAATGTAAATTAAATTCAAAAATCAGTTCAATTTTCATTGTAGTGCTTTGTGGTAAACGATGTTTTTTGTTTGATTACCTGGCACATAGACAAACAATCTGATGTTTTCCAATACGGAAGCAAACAACA
>NW_020539726.1:12800420-12818707 GCF_003426905.1 Ctenocephalides felis
TTTTGGTCAAATTTTCGGAAAAAAAATTTGGAAAAAAAATTCTGGTCAAAAAAATTTTGGTCAAAAAATTTTGGGAAAATATTTTGGAAAAAAATTTTGGTCAAAAAAATTTGGGAAAAAAATTTTTGGTCAAAAAATTTAGGTTAGAAAATTTTGGGAAAAAAAAATTTTTGGTTAAAAAATTTGGGTAAAAAATTTGGTCTAAAAAATTTTTGGAAAAAAATGTTCGTCAAAAAAATTTTTGGTCAATAAAATTTTGGTCAAAAAATTTTGGAAAAAAAATTTCTGGTCAAAAAAATTTTGGTCAAAAAAATTTAGGTCAAAAAGATTTGGGTCAAAAAAATTTTGGTCAAAAAAATTTGGGTCAAAAAAATTTTCATTCCTATTAATATAAATTGACATTCCTATTCTCCGACATTCCGATAATCCGACATTCCTATACTCCGACATTTCGATATTACGACACTCCGATATTCCGATACTCCGATACTCCGACATCCGATACTCCGACATTCCGATAATCCGACATTCCGATAAGCCGACATTTCGACACTTCGATATTCCGACATTCTGATACTCCGACATTCTGATACTAAAAAAATTTTGGTCAAAAAAAATTTTGGAAAAAAATTTTGGTCAAAAAAAATTTGGAAAAAAATTTGGGCAAAAAAATTTTGCGAAAAAAATTTTGGGAAAAAAATTTTGGTCAAAAAAATTTTTGGCCAAAAATTTTTGGTCAAAAAAAATTTTGGCCAAAAATTTTTGGTCAAAAAAATTTTTGGCCAAAAATTTTTGGTCAAAAAAATTTTGGGAAAAAAAATTTTGGTCAAAAAAATTTTTCTGCTTCTGGCAGAAGCAATTGATTGCTCATTTGAACAAAATGAAATCCAACAAAAAGTTTACTGAGTTGACACTCAGTACATTGTACCAAGTGCAATGAAAAAACTGCTAAAAATTTTTGGATAAAAAAAAACTTGGAAAAACAAATTTTGGTCCAAAAAATTTTGGTCCAAAAAATTTTGGTCAAACAAATTTTGGTCAAAATAATTTTGGTCAAAAAAATTTTGGACTGAAAAAATATTCGGTCAAAAAAATTTTGGCCAAAAAAATTTTAGTCAAAACAATTTTGGTCAAAAAAATTTTGGTCAAAAAAATTTTTGGTCAAAAAAATTTTGGTCCAAAAAATTTTCGGAAAAAAATTTTTGGTGAAAAAAATTTCTGGTCAAAAAAATTTTGGGCAAAAAATTTTTGGGAAAAAAATTTTTGGGAAAAACCATTTTGGAAAAAAAAATTTGGTCAAAAAAATTTTGGTCAAAAAAATTTGGGTCAAAAAAATTTTGGGAAAAAATTTTGGTCACACAATTTTGGGAAAAAAAATTGGTAAAAAATTTTGGACAAAAAAATTTGATCAAAAAAATTTTGGACAAAAGAAATTTGAACAAAAAAAATTTAATCAAAAAAAAATTTAAGAAAAAAATATTGGTCTAAAAAATTTTTGGAAAAAAATTTTCGTCAAAAAAATTTTGGTCAAAAAAATTTTGGGAAAAAAATTTTGGGAAAAAAAATTTGGTCTAAAAAATTTTTGGAAAAAAATATTGATCAAATAAAATTTTGGTCAAATTTTCGGAAAAAAATTTTGGAAAAAAAAATTCTGGTCAAAAAAAATTTGGGAAAAAAATTTTTGTTCAAAAAATTTAGGTTAAGAAAATTTTGGGAAAAAAAATTTTGGTCAAAAAATTTTTGGTTAAAAAAATCTTGGGTAAAAAAATTTGGTCTAAAAAATTTTTGGAAAAAAATTTTCGTCAAAAAAATTTTTGGTCAATAAAATTTTGGTCAAAAAAAATTTGGAGAAAAATTTCTGGTCCAAAAAAATTTTGGTCATAAAAATTTGGGTCAAAAAGATTTGGGTCAAAAAAATTTTGGTCAAAAAAATTTGGGTCAAAAAAATTTTCATTCCTATTAATATAAATTGACATTCCTATTCTCAGACATTCCGATAATCCGACATTCCTATACTCCGACATTCCGATACTACGACACTCCGATATTCCGATACTCCGATACTCCGACACTCCGATACTCCGACATTCCTATACTCCAACACTCCAATACTCCGACACTTCCGATACTCCGACATTCCGATAATCCGACATTTCGATAATCCGACATTCCGATACTCCGACATTCCGATACTCCGACACTCCGATACTCCGTTACTCCGACATTCCGATAATCCGACATTCCGATAAGCCGACATTTCGACACTTTGATATTCCGACATTCTGATACTCCGACATTCTGATACTAAAAAAATTTTGGTCAAAAATTTTTGGAAAAAAATTTGGGCAAAAAAATTTTGGGAAAAAAATTTTGGTCAAAAAAATTTTTGGGCAAAAATTTTTGGTCAAAAAAATTTTGGGAAAAAAATTTTTGGTCAAAAAAATTTTTCTGCTTCTGGCAGAAGCAATTGATTGCTCATTTGAACAAAATGAAACCCAACAAAAAGTTTACTGAGTTGACACTCAGTACATTGTACCAAGTGCAATGAAAAAACTGCTAAAAAACTTTGGGAAAACAAATTTTGGTCCAAAAAATTTTGGTCAAAAAAATTTTGGTCAAAATAATTTTGGTCAAAAAACTTTTGGACTAAAAAAATATTCGGTCAAAAAAATTTTGGCCAAAAAAATTTTAGTCAAAAAAATTTTGGCCAAAAAAAGTTTAGTCAAAACAATTTTGGTCAAAAAAATTTTGGTCAAAAAAATTTTTGGTCAAAAAAATTTTGGTCCAAAAAATTTTCGGAAAAAAATTTTTGGTGAAAAAAATTTCTGGTCAAAAAATTTCTGGTCAAAAAAATTTTGGGCAAAAAATTTTTGTGAAAAAAATTTTTGTGAAAAAAATTTTTGGGAAAAAAACATTTTGGGAAAAAAAATTTGGTCAAAAAAATTTTGGTCAAAAAAATTTGGGTCAAAAAAATTTTCGGAATAAAATTTTGGGAAAAAATTTTCGTTACACAATTTTGGGAAAAAAAATTTGGTCAAAAAAATTTTGTACAAAAAAATTTGATCAAAAAAATTTTGGACAAAAGAAATTTGAACAAAAAAAATTTAATCAAAAAAAAATTTTGGTCTAAAAAATTTTTGGAAAAAAATTTTCGTCAAAAAAATTTTGGTCAAAAAAATTTTGGGAAAAAAATTTTGGGAAAAAAAATTTGGTCTAAAAAATTTTTGGAAAAAAATATTGATCAAAAAAATTGTTGGTCAAATTTTCGGAAAAAAATTTTGGAAAAAAAAATTTCTGGTCAAAAAAATTTTGGTCAAAAAATTTTTGGAAAAAATATTTTGGGAAAAAAAATGTTGGTCAAAAAAAATTTGAGAAAAAAATTTTTGGTCAAAAAATTTTGGTTAAGAAAATTTTGGGAAAAAAAATTTTGGTTAAAAAAATCTTGGGTAAAAAAATTTGGTCTAAAAAATTTTTAGAAAAAAATTTTCGTCAAAAAAATTTTTGGTCAAAAAAAATTTGGTCAAAAAAATTTTGGAAAAAAAATTTCTGGCCAAAAAAATTTTTGGGAAAAAAAATTTTGGTCCAAAAAAATTTGGGGAAAAAAATTTTGGTCAAAAAATTTTGGTTAAGAAAATTTTGGGAAAAAAAATTTTGGTCAAAAAAATTTTTGATCAAAAAAATCTTGAGAAAAAAAATCTTGAGAAAAAAAATTTGGTCTAAAAAATTTTTGGAAAAAAATTTTCGTCAAAAAAATTTTTGGTCAAAAAAATTTTGGTCCAAAAAATTTTAAGAAAACAAATTTTGGTCAAAAAAATTTTTGGAAAAAATTTTTGGGCAAAAAACTTTTGGTCAAAAAAATTTTTGGAAAAAAATTTCGGGCAAAAAAATGTTGGTCAAAAAATATTTGGAAAAAAAAATTTTGGATCAAAACAATTTTGGGAAAAAAATTGGTCAAAAAAATTTTTGAAAAAAAATTTTTGGTCAAAAAAATTTGGGTCAAAAAAATTAGGTCAAAAAAATTTTGGGAAAAAAAATTTGTGGTCAAAAAAATTTTGGTCAAAAAAATTTTTCTGCTCCTGGCAGAAGCAGTTGATTACTCATTTGAACAAAATGAAACCCAACAAAAAGTTGAGTTGACACTCAGTACATTGTATCAAGTGCAATGAAAAACAGACAGACAGATAGAAATAAAAATTTATTCATTATATTGTTACATACATTGAATTAAATGTGGGTTTTTCTACCCTTAGGTATTTTACCCGAAAATTGTTTTAGTTTTACAACATATATATTTGTACAATATTTTATATATTATTACACAAGAACAAAAAAAAGACGATTTTTGTCTCCTGAAAAAAAATATCCTATTGCCAGTGGTGTATTGCTTATGCATTTACTGCGGGTTCGATCAGGTAGTTTGACATGGCATAATTCCCATACCAGATCATTTCTGATGTGTACTGGCCTAACGCGCGGATGGTACTGTTATCGTGATCCCTACACTTTCGGTAAAAATTCTCAGTGAGCTTCTTGATGTGTTCTAGTATGGTCGGTATGTCCGTCTGTTCGTGTAAATATTTCGTTGAATAGTAGTGTCTCGTCAGTGGGTCCCTTTATTTGTCTAGTACCAG
This sequence comes from Ctenocephalides felis, assembly GCF_003426905.1. NCBI lineage: Eukaryota > Metazoa > Arthropoda > Insecta > Siphonaptera > Pulicidae > Ctenocephalides > Ctenocephalides felis. The sequence goes on from NW_020539726.1 coordinate 12,805,052, forward strand.
TCTCAGTGCTTTGTTCTGTGCTATTTGTAGTCTCCGTCTGTTGGTCTCGGTTGTCGCGTTCCATGCCGGAGCGGCGTATGTCAGTAACGATAACGTTATGAGTGTTAAGTAAAGTGTCCGCTTGTTCTTCACGTTTAGCGGGCTGTTGTGGTTCAAAAGAGGTCTCAGTAGATTCATCATCCCGTAAGCCTGTCCAATTTTTGTATTCGTATGTTTTGTGAAGCTGAGTCTATAGTCCAAGGTTACGCCAAGGTATTTGATTTCCTTGGACCACTCAGCTTCATGGCCCATTACCTTTAGTTTCGTCAAGTCAGTAAGTGTAATGGACCAACGGCTTTTTGTAAAGAAAATTGCTTCTGTTTTACCAGGATTAATTTTAATTTGCCATTTTCCGTGTAATCTGTCAAGGCGTCTATATGTCTTTGTATTTTTGTAGTCAGTAGCGTAGGTGATGATCTGTAAATGGCAGTGTCGTCAGCAAATGTCAACAGTGTTGTGTCGGCGTCAGTGGGCATGTCGTGGATGTAGACGTTAAACAAGGACGGTCCCAGGATCGAGCCCTGCGGTACTCCCGCCGTCACTTGTTTAAGGGTGTGTTGTCTACTTGTACTGTAAAATTACGGTATGTGAGGTAAGAATGGAGTAGTTTTGTGATGTGTGGTGGAAAGTTAAGTGTTATGAATTTATGTATCAGTCCGTCCATCCAGATGGTGTCGAAGGCCTTCTCGAAATCGAGCAGCACCAATCCGGTATGGTTTCGTCGGTTGTTGAGTACAGTGTTTTCCATTAGTTGTGTGAGTGGATGTAACGTAGAGTGCTGTTCCTTAAAGCCGTACTGTGTGTCTGGTATAACTTTGTTTCGTCTGATGTGTCTGTTGATGCGTTTCAGCAGTATTTTTTCAGTTACTTTGCTCATTGTATTGAGGAGGCTGATTGGTCTGTAATTTTGCGGAGAGTCTGGCTGTTTGTAAACAACGATGATCAATTAGCTTAGACGCATGCAGTCATTCTATATTTTAGAGAATGTTCTATTGAGAAATGCATACGAATTACGGACGCGACATCTGTCGCATATATAGTAAACTTTCAGCAATAAGGTGCAGTTCGAACATATATTACTTGTAACATATATATATATATATATATATATATATATATATATAAATTTTTAAAAACTTGTATTTCTCATGTACAACATTTTGTAAGTAGTAAAAGCTTAAAATACACTTCACTAATTAATTTTTAACAGTATCTTTTGATAAGATTTGACAGATAACTATTATTAGCAAAAGAAATTGATTAAGCATTAATGTAAGGAGCAAAATTGTATAGGTAAATTTCTTTCTCATTTGTGGAGTTAATAAATGTTTTCTATACAATTTACATATATTATAATTTCAAATATTATTTTTATTATAGCTTAATAAAACGCAGTATTGATTAATAGAAAAATGTTATCTTAATTTTTTATGGTTTATTCTGACTAGTCTGTTATGAGAAACTTTATCAAAAAACAACAAACCGGCAGGTTTTTCAATAGACTCTGAAGGCACCTGAAAAAAAAAATTATATTGATTATATTTACTTAATATTTTATGCCAAAAATATATGCCTCTTATACTAAAAAATATAAGTTTTGAATAAAACTGATAGCCAAACGGATTTGAAAAATTTGTACTCCCTAAGCTTGCTTATTATAAATGAGTGTATATCAAAACATTGGTGTCTAAATCTTTATTCTAATATTTTAAAATAAATTTAAATAATATTTAAAATAAAGAAATTAAAATACCTGAAACGATTCTAACGGTAATTTATCATCTATTGCGGCATTAGGTATAACATATGCCTGCAATTCAAAATTACTATCAGCTGTCTCACAAACTACAACTTCATAAAAATGTGTAAGTCACAGCAACAGAATTTGCACCTATAACTTCATATTTAATATAGGTTTTTCTATCAGCTTCCTTTCTAGAGAGATTTATTTGGCATAAATCAGCAACATGTTCTAGAATAAATACATACATCTTACATAATAAACATTTACATCTTACATAATAAATATTAATAAATTATATATGGTAGATTATTATATATTAATAAATATTATAAATTATGGTAGTAGTATCATTTTAAAAATATCAAACGTTTTTTGCAGTCTTATGTTTATGCAAAATATGTTTGCATACTTTTTAACAAAAAAAAAACTAGTTGGTATTGGTATTTTGCCTCAAAGCAAGTTACATAAACTTCCCGACATGCGTAAATAATCGACTTAATCAATAAAAAATAAATTAATTGATGAGTGATTAAAAGTATTCTGAGTGGATTTATTGCACAAAATTAAAAACGAACGAACATGTTAACTCGAGGTACATTCTAAAAGTAAATTTTTACGGCTCGGTAGACTTTCACCTAAAACAGTGTTTGATTTTTTCGATTTGGTAGTATGAGTTAAGCTCATGTGGACGGAAAGTTTAACACTGTTTTTCAAATTTCAAAAAAAAAAAAAAAAACGGCTTGGTAGATCGTCGCACAAAACTGACAAACGATAGTCCTCATTGAGATACATCAAATAGCTTTTAAATTTCTGAAATCGGTTCAGGCGTTTTTACACACATACTTTTTCCTTAAATTTGGTCTCATTCGATTCAGAATGGCTTGAAACGTCGAGAAAACATAAAATTAGCGAATCGGATTTTTAGCAAATTCTTTATGTTCTTCATTTATATAAACATCAATTAAAAATTATAAGAAGCTATATCCGAAAACAATCAATTTTAAAATTGATTTAAAATTTTTTAATAAAGGATGGATGAAAAATTTTGCACTTTCTGTATTTTATAAAGAAACGGCTTGGCCGGTCGCCATGAAACTATAATGCGTGTGAGTTACATCTATTGGAATTCAGCTCACAAATGCACACACATACTTTTTCCAAATTTTTCGTTACAGTTAAAATTAAATTTTTATGTTGTTTCCACATATTGATCTAGAGTCTAGATTTAAGATCTAGAAAATATGCTTAAAATTAAATACACTGTGATTTATACCACTCCATTACAGTTTTCACACGTATGTGAATTCGCGATATTGTTAATATAATTAAAATATAATACTACAATAAATCTGAAATTGAATCTACAGGTCAAATTTCAGGTTTATTGTAATTTTTTATTATAAATTAAATCGCAATTTTCAAAAGTAATATCTGAATAAATAATATTCTTATTAAATGAAAAATTATTAAAAAATACTGATTTGATTTTTAACTTTAAAACATTACTTTATAATTATAAGTTTATTCCATCTATCAATAAGTCTATTATAATTTTATTTTTTAAAACATAATTATTTATTGTACTGAAGTAAATTGTACAAATAATAAAAATTGAATATTTTATAGACCAATTAACTTAAAATTATATCAATAAGCATTAAAAAAAATTGAACTCACTTTGGAAGATATAGTGGCCCTGTACAACAATATACATTAGAATAACGGTTTATCAGTTTTCTCACATAGTACAGTGGCGATTTATTGAAGTCATAATTAATGTATTTTTTGAATATAAGCAAACTCAGACCAACTTCGATATTTACCCGAAAAATTTGTCAATGGTCCCCCATTGCGAGAATTGTCGATTTTGTCAGATTGCTATAAAATAAAAACTAGTAGTCGGAGGGGTCTAAAAATTCAGTGGCGATTTATTAAAATCATAATTAATGTCCTTTTAAAATATAAGTCGAATCAGAGCAACTTCGATTTTTACCCAAAAAATTTGTCAATGGTCCCCCCCATTGCAAAAATTGTCGATTTTGTCAGATTGCTATAAAATAAAAACTAGTATTCGGAGGAGTCTAAAAATTCAGTGACGATTCATTAAAGTCATAATATATGTACTTTTTGAATATAAGTCGAATCAGAGCAACTTCGATTTTTACCCAAAACATTTGTCAATGGTGAGAATTGTCGATTTTGTCAGATTGCTATAAAATAAAAATTAGTAGTCGGAGGGGTCTAGAAATTCAGTGGCGATTTATTAATAAAGTTGTATTTGACAAAATCTTTATATAGTTTCTGTGTATGAGTGTTTTTTAAACAATACATTCACTCATTTGATGATCATGATGAGAACACTAAAACTTCCATAAAAGATAAAAAACTTTGCAGACTTTTTGTACAGTTTCAAAGCAAGAATTTTGTCTTTCTCTGTGAAATTTATAATTTTTTCTTTGCAAATTGTATTTAGAATTAATATTACTTGGCCTTTTCACTGAATTTGCACACTGTTGTGGTTTAGTATTAAATTGTTTTGTTTACCGTCTATCAGAATTATCGCCTGATCCGGATGTTTTCCTAGTCGTGACAGTGTGGGAAGAGAACTCTTTCATGATTTTCGTAAAGGAGATTTGTTTAATTCACTCACTTCTATAAAGCTCGAAGAAGCCTAAACAAGAAGCATATTATTATATAAATTATTACAAAGAAGACCAAAACTTAAGACCAAATATCTAAGCAACTTGTATTTAATTACCTGAGGAATGATTACACTCCTTCGACAATCTGTCACTGCCTCATCATTTTTACGAATTGTCATTGACACACCAAGTTCTGAAATAATAATTATTAAAATACATAATAAAATATATTGACTAATATTGACCAATATTTACCCATATTGACCAATAATGATCAATATTGACCAATATTGTCCCATATTGACCCATATTGACCAAAATTGACCAATATTGACCAATGTTGACCCATATTGACCCAATTGACCAATATTGACAAATATTGGTCAAAATTTTATTATAGTTTCAAAATTTAAATTTAATTATAATTTAATTATGACTAATAGCTGTAAGTAATTTAATTAACATATTATTAATTGCACAGTATGAATATTTATTGGACCAAGTATATTTGAGCAGTTACATGATCAGATATTAACAAGTAACAAATGATACTTATACTATATGTACGAGTATGAATATTATTTATACATTATAATATATTATTGTAAGAACTTGATTTGAAACACATGAACCAAGATATAATTTTTGTAAACGAGATTGAAATATGTGCACAATGAATTAAAGAGAAAATGCAAAATTGTGGGAATCAAGGGGTGAATTTGAGAGAAACAAATGGTCATAACATTCTGTAAAGTTTTATAATCAACGAAGTTTGGTATATATTTTTATACATGGAATATCTTTTTATATATTTATTTATTTCCATATTGGTAACCTATGTCATTTTGAACTCGATCTATATTGTTTGTTGTTTTTAGAACTGGATTTAGATACTTCATCCAAGTTGTCTTTTGGGGGTAGGAAACTGTCCGACATATTCTATCGACAAGTTTATATAATGTTTTACTAACTTCGATGATTATGGCAGACGACTCTTTTCTAGTTGTGGTGGAAACGATTGTACAATTGTACCCACACCTTCATGAATTTGTGTAAGATTTTATGTACTTATATCAAATTAATAATACTGCTACAATCTGCCTTCCCACCAAATGAATATAACGTGTTTCCGTGCGTCTTTGAACTAGTGTGAGGTCAACACTAAGCAGGGAGTTATGTGGCAATCAAGTAAGCTAGGAGTGAGTTTGAGAGAAACAAATTGTCCTGACATTTTGTAAAGTTTTATAATCAACGAAATTTGATATAGATATTTTTATACATGAAAATATGTTTTTTCTATATTTAATTACTCCCATAAAATAACTAAATTATTAATTAATAGAATGGATAAAAGTAATTTTAATTATTAGAAAAACATGTGAAATTGTGACAAATTTAACATTTGTGTACCTCGTGTACCTCGTAATTAACTAATAACATATTCACAAAAGCACGACTAGAGAAGTTGTTGTCAACTTAAATAATTTTGAATTTAACTACAGTTCTAAAAGCCTAGACTTGAAAAGCGGGGATATACCATATCCCATACAAATTTAATAATTGTAATTTTTTTAAAGAAGACTTTTAGTTCAGAATTTTAAATATATATTTGAATTTAGGGTGGTCCTTAATTTGGACATTTTTGAACTTCTTTGCTCCCAAGGGCTCAAATGCTTCCAAATTAATAGAAATTTGGAATTATATAGTACGCAAATGAATTAAAAGTTTCGTATATTTATTATTAACATATGTCATAAGGTAAATTCTTGTACCACCTGTGATAGCATTTGTGAATTCAAATATTATGACACTTAAATATATGTATAAAACACTTAACCTCTAATTAAATCAATGTAGACTGTTTAACGAAATATTTATTTATCATGGCATCAACGTAATTTTGCAGCAAAATATTTATTTAATTGGTGGTGTTAACACTCAAGATATTAGTAATGATTTGCCATCAAAATTACAAGTTTGCTATCACAGATGACACAAGAATTTACTTAATGACATATGTTAATAATGAATATGCGAAACATTTAATTGGATTGCGGACTATCTTAATGTTAATATCAAGAACTAAAACTACTAGAGTTTTTTTTTAATTTGGAAGCCTTTGAGCCCTTGAGAGCAAAAAAATTCGAAAATGTCCATTTTAAGGGCCACCCTAATATATATATATATATATATATATATATATATATATATCACACTAAAGTGAGCTAATTTCAATCAGACATCGCCACTGCACGATGTTAGGTTTATCAGAGCGCGGGTTCGAACTCGCAGGGTCAATGTTATATTTTCTCCAATATTTTTTGCAATAGGAGCAACATTAACACGTTGCCGCAAATGACGGCTATAGCCATCCGATATGTAGGCAAACAACGGCATAATAATTAATAATTAATAATTTAATAGTAGTTAATAGTTTTCACTTTCAAACATACAACTTACACTCGATTTCATCTGGCAATCATAAACAATTAAAAAAAATGTGTTTCTACGCACGATCGTCAAATTAAAAGTGTGCGGCAACGTGTTAACAAACATTCGTTTTATGCAAATAAAAGCATGTGTGCCCTGTGCGTCGGAGGTGATAATTTAACCAATTGTTTTAAAAATGTTATATTCATCTGTTTTACCACATGCTCGAGCATACACGTTCCCGTTCACGTGCCTAGTTAAATATGCAAATTTGGCGTAGAGCGCCTTTGGCTTCTCGGAGAGAAATCGGGCGGTCGGGCGAAAGAACCTCCTGGAGTAGGTCGCTCCTTTGGTGTGGTTCCGGGGTGGCATACCATGGGTCGCGGAATGGGAATATTCTAAAACGCGGGGAAGAAAGACCAATTCCGTGGGTTGAGGAAGGGACCTGAAACAGCCAATCAATAACGAAATGCCTAACCCCGCAAAACTCATACCGCAAAATTTTGCACACACTAGTGTATGAAAAATGTACACATATTGCTAAGGTGTACGTCATTTCTTCTCACACGTTTTTTCAGAAGTTACGAACGCGAATGTTACGGTATCACATGCGACAACGTCTGGCCGAGACCGGGTAAGAATTATTTGCACGAAACTCGGCATAGATTGAACTGTAAAAAAATACATGTGATTACAAAGAAATATGATATATAATTATTAAAATTATATGTAAATTTATAAACAGAATTATACAAATCAACATTGTAAAACATTTTTATAAACTAGAACATCATACAAACTACATAGTCACTCAGCTTCTTGAGACACCAACTTCAAGAAGTCTGAAGAAGAAGGTGCCCAAAGATAATATAGAGGACCCTTAGAACTATCACAACTTTAAATAAAGAGAATAGTAGAATCACTTATTGAAGTGATTCTCTAACTAACCATGTAATATTTATCAGATTAATTTATGTGTTTTTGAAAGTGTGTGTGTATGTGAGAGTGAATGACATAAGCCAAATAGCTCATAGATTTGTCAAATATTCTGATTGCTATTGAAAAAAAATTAAAAAAAAAATGTAAATGTTTTTTCTTCAGAATTATGACTTGACTTGAAATATATCAAATTTCCAAAGATATTTTTATTCATATTTATGCAAAACATTTTACTTATCTAGTTTATTTGCAAGCTGACTTTATATCTCTTTTATACTGCATATAATAATTTTATTGAGCTCAACTTCAATTATTATTTGAAAAGTTACGTTTATATAAATATTTAAATTATATTTTACTTGTCAAAAAATTATGAGTTGAACTTTAATCATTCATATATCATATAAACACATTGGTGATTGTGAGTTGTATGTTGGTTTTGCGTTTTTAAATGAGTATATGAATATATAACATATACATATACATACACATACACACATATATATATATATACAGCATTTTGTTATCAATTCAATCAAAGGTCCAATTTGACTTTGAGCAATTAGTGAAAACTAAGCCAATTATGCCACAACAAATAACACATATCAAACTATCTGACTATGTTCAGTAAAACTCCCAGCTAATTCATCATTGTAATAATGAATTATATTTGGTGTTTTTCAGAAATTTGTAAACTGGTCATTTTTACCCCATAGACGGAGTAAAGTGAGACCGCCAGGGGGTAAACAGGTCTAATGTCTTATTTTAATCCTGAAAGAATTTTACAAAATATTAGGTACTCTATTCCATCAAAGCATAATATAAATTTCATGAGTGCATTTTTTACAGAGGCAATAACACTGCTGATAATTAACTTATCAGCAGAGTTGCAATAATTATTTATCTAGTTTTTTTCTTTTTTAGCTTAATTTACTTTTTAATTTGTTATTTCTTATTTTTCAAACCTTTACCATGGAAAAAGTTGAGTTGGCTCTTTTTCCTAACATACATCATGTAAGCTTTTATAGAGGTGTAAGTTTTTACAGAATTTAACAATTAATTTTTTGAGAATTCATTTTATAAATTTTATTAATTAAATAATTAATCACGTAAGTAATAAATATATAAAATAATTTTTTGACGTGTTTTGTTTAAATTTCTGTATACGTTAATTACATGTGCAAAAATGTAAACAGGAGAAATAATTTATGAAACTAGAGTAAGTTACACGAGCTTTAGCGATTTATAAAATTAAAATGTTTTACGATTTGAATACAAATTATCAAAAGCTACTTCACCTGCTAAGAGATTTATGAATCATAAATCCAACGATCGAAGCCTTAAAATTTTGCAGTATAGCTGCGTATTACTCCTGAACAAAGTGAATGTTCAGCATTAAAAATTACGATTGACGATAATCAGATATAGCATATTCAAAAGGTTATTCAAATAATTTATTCATGACAACAAAAACGATTAGACATCTATTAAAAACTAGTCCATAGTATGAGAGTATCATCAATTTCATTTCTCCATACCATGTTTATGATATATTTACCTTTTGATCTATTGTATCAATCTTGCCATCCTCGTACTAATCATCACACAATTATAATTAATTTTTTTTCAGAAATATAATACTGTTATTATTGTAATAGTTTAAATTTAATCGTTATCTAAAATTACAAATTTACGTATTACAAATATATTTTTCGTAGCTTACTAATTTTTATGTTTTAAAATAAATTAAACTATCTTTTCCATAAATTAAACAATCTTCGTTTTGATATTTTTTGAAATATAGTAGGCGATATAAATTATAACTTATACAAGCAATGGGTTCGTTTCATATCGAGTTAAGAATGATTGCATATTTATTTAATAATTACATGAAAGTTTTTTTTACTTTTTGTGCATAATGTATGATTTTGCTCATGTATTCATGTTTTTATAAACTAACAAAAAACTGCCCAGTTTTCTCAATATCTTAACAAAAGTAAGCATAACCAGTAAATACCAATTTCATGCAATAAACACTAGCGTTTTTGAAGTTCAAGTTCAGCTTTTATAATATAGAAATGATGTCCAATATTCTTTCATGAGCATGGACGTCATTTATGTATTCATTTTAAATAAAGTTTTTCAAATTAAGTACCGTATCTTATAAAGCATTTGTATTTATATTTTTTAGACTAACAAAAAACTGCCTATTTTTTACAATATCTTAAAAAAATTTGGCATAACTGGTCAATACTAATTTGATGCAAGAAAAACTAGTGTTCTTGAAGTTCAATTTAAATTTTTATAATATATAAATGATGTCCAATATTCTTTCATGAGCTTTTAGTCAGGATGGACGTCATATATGTATTCATTTTAAATAAAGTTTTTCAAATTAAGTACCCTATCTTCTTTCAATAATATGTATGTTATAGTATTTTTTCAGAGTTCACGAAAAGTAAAAAAGTTTTATTTTTTTCAAAATAATAATTTAGTTTATTTTCTAACCTGTATGGATTATTCTATTCAAAGTTATTTTTATCTATATATATATATCGATTTTAGAAATGTATGATATTGATTCCTATATCTCAAGACTTCTCTCGTAACGCAAACAGAAATTTATTGCAATTTTTAGTTCGTGTTGCAAATTGTCACTTTGCAACTCACGTTGCTGTGTTACTTTTACATTGAACAACACGCATATACTTTTGATAGTATTTGCAACAGGCTCTTTTCCTACTTGACTACGCAAAAACGGCAAACATTTTACAAAATGTTTATATTGAACAATTGTAACGCATATACATAATATCGTGTATAAAAATCTATACAAATCTTGAACAACAAGACAATTTAAATTAATATATATTTTATAAAATGAAAATTAAAAACTTATAAGAATTTTACTATATAAATTCCCAAAAAAGTTTGATTTTGCCTGAAAACCCAATTTGCTACCTTGTCAATTTTTTAAGCCATTCTGAATCGCTTTCCACTAAAATTGGAAAAAGTATGATATTTTATATTAATGTATGTATTTGGCCACATTTTGACTTTTTTTCACGTTTTCTAAAAACGGCGGCATTGAAAGAATATTTAATAAAACTCACGTTTAATTAATTTTGCCCAATCGAGCAGTTTTTTTCTAATTAGCGAATGAGTGCATAATTTTTTGTCCACCTTTATGCCCATGATCCTAAACCGATTATTAACATTCCAAAATTGTTCAAAATTTATCAAATGGAAATCGCGCTGATTAGTTTTTGGCAAAGATCGGCCGGGCAATTTCTTTGTGATTGTTAATTTCTTCACATTTCTGATTAAATATTATTTGATGATAAAGTTTATGAAATATTAGAGGCACACAAAAAGTGACTTTGGTACAATTATAAACTTTTATCAAAGTTTGAAATATAGAACCATGTCGAATTTTCAAAATTCTGTAGTCATGATTTTAAAAGTTGCAAAATCTCAATTTTTATGGACTACTTGTAAGTCAATAATTTGCAAATATTTGGAAGTTTTGCAACTTGTCTTGAGTCAAAATGTCACTTACACCTAGTAAAGCAATAGTAAACGGTAGCAAATGGGAATAATTTGTTATTGTTGAATCATGTATTAATTATTACAAAAAAATACTTAAAGTCTTTTAGCTATTTGCCTAAAGGTAAAATGCACCGACTTTCAGATACGTATACATAATCAACTTAACCAATAAGAATTTAGATTCGGCTATTTAGAATGTTGCTTTCACTAACAAATAATCAATACGATTTCTTACAATTGTCTTTCAAAACTACTTATACCCGTAATTATATAAATTAAATTATATTGTTTAACAAATTTCATCTAATCTAATTCGTATTCTAAAAAGGTATTTTATAATAAGTGTGGACTGCAGCTGTAATCAGTAACTATCTACAAAACATATAGATGTTCGACTTAGATTCAGATCAGAATCGCTGAAGCGCATGGTAAAATGCTGAATTTTGATAAATTTTCATTATTCGACCGCTCATCGTGGGTCTCTAATATTTTAGTGTGTTAATACAGACTACATAATTTATCGATATACAAAGTTCCATCAAAATTTTCAATTTGTTCCAATATTTAATTACAAAGAAACGACCACGACTCGGCCGATCTTCAATATAATCAACGCGATTCCCAATCAAAATCTTCTCAACAGTCTTTGATTTTCTAAAATCGATTCACAAAAAAATTTTACAATAATTTTTGTTATTTACAAATAAACGTCTTGGCCGATCATCGCGCAAATCTGACCGAAGATAGTCCTTATCGAGTTACATCAAAAGGCTTTTAAATTTTTGAAATCGGTTCAGCTTTTTTGGAGAGAACGTCGACGAAAGGTCAAAAATCGTCTCACATTTACATACACATACTTTTTTTAAAATTTAGTCTTATTGATTCAAAATGACTTAAAACGTCATATCGATGAGAATATCAATTTTTTTCGAAATATATAAATTCTCCTTTGGTAAGTTAAAAAAGAAATATTTATTATACGTACAAATTTGTCCAAACTTCATAGTTTTTATAATTAAGTTATAGTAATCGCAAAAAAATCGAAAATGAAATTTTCTATAGATCTTTACGTTTCAAAAAATGTCATACAACACGTACATACAGTGTTTGTGTGTATGCGCATATACAATTTTTTATCGACGATTTCGAGAAGACGGATCAACCGATTTGAATGATTCAAAAAACATTCGATTCGTATTGACGAGGAGACGTGCAGATTAGTTTTTGACCAAGACAAGTCCAGCCAAAAATGATCATTAGACATATGCACATCAAATTATCAGATTTTTTATAGATATTTTAATAATAAATATAAATTTTGTTTACATTTATATGGGTTCCATACCAAAGTTTATATACATGTGTTGGAATGCGACACGACGCTTACTCGCTTTGATTATTCGATTTTACGCAGTTAACGTATCGCGATTGTTTTAAAAAATAACTTAAAATTTCCAAAATATTTCAAAGTATAAAAGAAGGTAAATTTCTTTACAAAGGTCATTTTTTTTTTAAATTTAAAATTCTCAAAAATCAGTTTAGAAAAATTTGAATCTTTTTTAACAAAAATAATTTTTGGACTTCCAGGCAATTTGATCTAAGGCACGGTGCTAAGAACCACTAGTTTTCATAATAATAGTATCGTAAGAGTGCGACAAGAGCTCAACTCGAATCGAGATGTGTTGGTACTTCTGCGTCTGTGTACGAATTTCTCTCGAGAGTCGCTGTTTATTTACATATATTCCTGGCAGGATCCTTGCTAAGGCGCGGGCGGTGTCCTTTTGGGATGTTAGATTTGCAAGGGAGGAGAGAGAGCCGGTGAGCGAAATGAAAAAAAGGGAATAAAAAGGAAAGGGAATGAGCCTTAGGAAACGTGAAACGCTATCAGCGCGAACCGAGATCAGAGACCGGTGCGCGGGCAAAGACCCACTATCGCGTGCCCCCGTCAAAGAAATGACGGTGACTCCAGGATCGCCGATGATTGATAAGCACTTGCACTAAGTTGCATTTGAAATGGGTTGTTGGGACATTTAGAATCTTGTATTGGATATTAGGATATTTAGCCATATTAAATTAACCGTTTTAATATTCACTAGAATGATAATTGTTCACTGTATACTTATTGGATTTATAAGGTCACATTTGATAAAACACTACAATATATTATATTATAAACCTCTATATTTTGTTAACATTTGCTATAATACTTCAATCATAAATACAGAAATAAATTAAAAATATAATAGCTAATAATATAGATGTAAAATATTTCGTGAATGTGGTGTACATATATATATATATATATATATATAT
>NW_020539726.1:12818807-12838031 GCF_003426905.1 Ctenocephalides felis
ACAAGAAAATTGAACTGATTTTTGAATTATGATTTACATTATTAAAATTACTAACTTTTAAATGCTTATAGTGTTTTATTTAATTATTTTAATTCACACCGAATTATACCAGGGTGACGGTTCTATTCAGGATAATTTTTTGCAAAGAATAGAAAAAAGATAGGCACAAAAAACCGCCACATTACAATTTTTTTTGACAGGGCGAAGTCTGTCGGGCCGGCTAGTTATATATATATATATATATATATATATATATTATCTATAGTAATTTTATATGATATGAGTGGAACGAATATTAATTGTTTAATATGAACCAAAACAGCACTCAGATTTGTTTAACACAACTTTATTTTATGATTACAGACGTTTCGAGACTATGGTGTGTCTCATCTTCAGTGTAATTTCAAAAACAGTTACTTATATACTACCCATTCTTTAATAACTTATTTAAATTTCATTTAATTTTTGATATACAAAAAACACCAACTATTCCTTGCAATGCTTGACACAGTACACAGTACACAGTACTGTGTCAAGCATTGCAAGGAATAGTTGGTGTTTTTTGTATATCAAAAATTAAATGAAATTTAAATAAGTTATTAAAGAATGTGTAGTATATAAGTAACTGTTTTTGAAATTACACTGAAGATGAGACACACCATAGTCTCGAAACGTCTGTAATCATAAAATAAAGTTGTGTTAAACAAATCTGAGTGCTGTTTTGTTCATATTAAACAATTAATATATATATATATATATATATATATATATAAACAAATGATACGCTGTACGTATTCTTAGGAAGCTACATAATTCATATCACATTTCTATACACAATGTATTAACCACGCAATGTTATTATGAAATGCGTAGGATCTTTAAAAACATTGTATCATTATTATATTTAACACATAGCAATTCAAATTCAAATTAAGAAATCAAGTCTGTTACACGGGAAATAATAAATAAAATATTCACTACGACTTATTTAAAGATTCTTCTAACGTATATGGATAATAAGTTGGCAAAATAATTAATTATTAATTATAAAACTGATAACAAAAACTAATAGCAATATCTCTACAGATAGAAAAACTCAAATGTAAATAAATACTGTAAATACGGATCATTAATTATTAAAAAGCAATAAAAATATAATTTAAACACAATACTCCAGCAATAACAGATTCATAGCTTTTTAAATGCTAGTTGGCTAAACGTTACAAAAACCCTTTTGATCGGTATGCCAATATTGAAAGAAAATTCATTGACCTAAAAACATATTTAGGGACTTTCGTGTCTGAATGTTATGCTATAATTACAAAAAAAGATATATTTAATTAAAATATACTTTTGTAGAAAACAACAAAATACATTTATTTTCAACACATTAGAATCCAAGAAATTGATAAAATAAAAATTTTAATCAGCGACATAAAAATAAAAGTTGTAAAAGAACTTAAATGTTCGAGCATTGTGGTGATTGATATAAAAACAATAGGAAAATCAACTTAAAAAATACTAGTGTTTTTGGAATTTTGCTTTGGCAAGTTGCAAATACTTCCGTATAGGTGTAAATAATCGACTCATTACTCCAAACTTTAATGAATTTCTATAATTAAGCCACTTTTTATAAGCCCATAATATTTTAGGATGATCGTTGAGACCATGAACTCCGCTATTGTGCAAAGTTTCATAATTAAGAAGAAACGGCCCGGCCGATCATAACCAGATGCTGATCTGCACGGATTTAATACTATATAATTAATGGATATATAAATGTAATAATTTTGTTTAAAAGATACAATTGAAAATCGCACTTATTAGCTTTTAGTCAATTTCGAAATTCACAATTAAAATTTTCATTTAAAATAACTTATTAGGATACAGTATGCATAAACATATATTTTAATACAAAAAATGAAGAAATTGGTGAAATTTCCATTTCACTAATCAACTTCAAAAATAATAATAATAAATAGTAGTCTGCCAAAGTCAGGTCCAAGAATGCGAGCCACAAATCAATGATACAGTATGCATAAACATATATTTTAATACAAAAAATGAAGAAATGGGCGAATTTGCCTTTTCACTAATCAACTTCAAAAATAATAATAATAAATATAGTCTGCCAAAGGCAGGTCCATGGTATGAGAGCAACAAATCAATGATTCAGTTTCTTTCCTCTTTATATTGTTCCCATTACCATTATTCACTTTTTATTGTATGAATTTTCCTTTCCAAACTTCTGTTTCCAGCCTTCCAGATCCTGTGCTTCGTTTTTCAGTTCCCTGTATTTTCACTTCTCGCACTTCAAAAAAATATGTAAGCATGTAAAGAATTGTAAAAATAACGCCTAAATCATACGTTCTATTTATTAAAACACTATAAAATCTGTGGTAATAATGTGACGCAAGCAGTTAAATAACTTTAAGTTGACAAAGTCCTCTTAACAATTAAGGCCATTGGAGCAAATGAACGGCGGCATAATAATTGTAATATGATTGCGCCCATTGAAATGATGAAGCAGATAGAACATTCGTGATAATACTTGAAGAAAATATGCAATAATTATTATATGCGTTACATTTGTGCCTGACAAAACCGACTTGTATTCAATATAAATACGCAAACCCCTACACTTCATATTAAAAATAAAAAATAAAAATAATTATATGTAATTGAAGTATGCATTTGCTGAAAGTAATATGAAGCTGGTTGCCAGCTGTTTATTTACAAACGATATGAATTCTTAGAGCAAGGAAGTTTGGGGCTTTGCAGCTGCGGTGCATTTATTTTAAGATAACTAGAATTTCATTACAAAAAGTAAGAAGCATTGTAGAAAAACCAATATTGTATGAAAAGCAACATATTGCACTAAGAAGCATTAAACATTTGCCCACACACAATTCATTTTTGCAAATATGATACCCCAAACTAGTGGTGCATCGTGTCTTGAGGCAAAATGCTGGAACTTTCCGTATCAAAAATTAAATTAAAAAAAAGCTTTGAATTTTTTTTGAAAACTTTGCAAATTGTCAATACAAATAAAGTGTTTTTTCAATCATTCAAATTGGACGCCATGTTATCTCAAAAACTGAATTTCCATTTTTGTCACTTTTGTTCCGTATTTTCGAAACAATTGGCCTGCCAAAAACTAATTAGCATATCTCCATCAATAGCAATCAAATGCTTTTTGAATCGTTCAAATCGGCTAATCCGTGTTTACGAAAATTTGTATCCGCACACACATACACACTTACATTCATTTTTTCTAAGAAATGCCAAAATGCTGAGAGACCTTTGAAACAAAGATATATATAAATTTTCATTTTCGATTTTTTTTGCGATCAGGTACTACTTACTTACTCTACTGGACGTTAACCAGTAAGATTGCTTAGAAAATATGCGATACATATTTTACAATATAGAATACATATATTCGTGAGTGCAAAATAGATGAAAATAGTAAACGCAAATAATAGTTGATATAATATATGTACATATTTAGAAAATTAGAATTTGTATATATAAATAATAACCTTAGAGGACGTCCATTAATCACGTGACCGATTTTTTAAGAGATTTTTGGACCCCCTCTCCCACTTAGTGATATTTAACATTACCCCCCCCCCAAATATCACGTGCATTTTTAGTTTGGAAAAAAATTCGTTATATTTTTTATTTTTTTTTAAAAATGTTTGGATTTTTTTTTTAAATTCATGTTAGATATAAATACATGTAATATCTGACTAGATCCCTCCCTCCTCCAAGTGATATTTCGTGATTTTTTGTCAAATAACCCCCGCCCCATAAAAGCCTCACGTGGTTAATGGACGCCCCATTATAAGTTTCATTGAATTTTAAATTAATCTAGCTTAAAGAACGATACTTTTACTGTAAAAAAATATACTTTTCGCAATTAGTCTCCTAATTGTCAGTACTAATCTATTATATTTATATAGATAAATCAGGTCAACATCTCAGTCGAATAAAAAAATAACCCAGATTTGAAAAGTCCTACAAAGTACAAAAACTGATTACATAAACTATATATAGTCCTTATCACAGCGCAGATATCAATTTGGATCATAAACATAATTTCTTAATTACAATAGTACTAATTTATTCAAATTTAAGTTAGTCATAATATTATGCAATTATGCACACATATCCCGAATTTTATACAGTAGTTTTTTACATATACATATCAATGTGCATTTATATATTTATAAAACAACTTTCCGTTGCTAAAAGAACCGAGAAATTCTGCATAATTCTACAATCTAATTATGTATAAAAGAGATAAAATACATATTTAAATCGTGTCTAGTAATATTCATTATAACTTTATTTAATGAAAATCAATTCATTAAATATACGGATTTTAATTAAAATAAATTTATTAATACATGAGAAGTTATGTAATAAAAAATATAAAACATTTAGTCTGTAAATCAATTAGAAACCCGTCGAGCGGCAATGCAATTGTTTTTTGCTTTATTAATAACTGATATTTATTATAAACGTAAACGTTTACAATAAATAAGTATGAAATATTATTTATATATATATATATATATATATATATATATATATATACTAGCAGACCCGGCAAACTATTAGTCATAAAAAATATTACTAGATAATTTTTAGTATAAGAAACAACTAACTGATTGTAAACGAAAAGTGTTGTATATAAGTGAACGAGGCAGCTAACATAAATCAAATGGATGGTTTACTCACTGCAATGCATGTGGAATATCGAAATGTGCCTCATATAAATATTTTTGAGACATATTTTTAATCATTGCAAGTGCAAGCCTAATTTGAAAATTATTTCATTTTAATTGAATTGGCAGATTTAGATATTCAAGGCTTTTTTATATTATTGCTCATTATTCAATTATCATTAATTTAATAATTTCTGAATTTCGAAGCAAAGTCGGAACATTTATTAACTTCCCGTAGGGCAAGTTATAGTAATTGCCAAAAAATCGAAAATGAGAACGGAGCGTCCGAATAGAATAATTCAAAAAACATTTTACTTGTATCAAATGAAGGTAGGTCTAGCGGTTTCGGAGATCTAGTGAAAAAAGTAAAAAAAAATGTCATTTGGCGGTCAAAAATGATCATAAGACATAAGCACATCAAATTATCAGATATTTTATAGAGATTTTAACAATAAGTGTAAATTTTGTTTACATTCCTATGGGTTCCGTACCAGTGTTTATCCGTTAGACGGCGACGAGACGCTTACGCGCTTCGATATTTCGTCTCTATGCAGTTAAAGCAATACGATTGCTTTGAAAAAAAGTTCAGAATTTCCAAAATATTTCAAAATAAATGATTAAAGATAGAATGATTTAATATGGTTCGAAATTCTATTTAAAGTTTCAAATCATTGATCAACTTTTATTGATTATTTTTAATTACTCGAACTTTGAATTGCGGTACGGGAAGCTCCAGCAATTTGCCTTAAGGCACGATGCCCTAATTGCCTTAAGACAGAATTCCACTTATAGCTAGTTTTTGAATTATATTGTAGCATGCCAGCGAATGGATTGAGATTTAATATATTCTGTGAAAAAAATTACAGCTTTGCCATTATAATATTTTTGTTCTTTCTGCACATAGAGAAATATTTGTACAATGTAATAATCTAAGATTCAGATTATACAAAAATCTGATCAAAAATTTGACGCATCTATTTATATCGATGGTAACCTTTCCATCGCCAATACCTAAGAATTGTTTTGAAAATGTTTTAGCGGATAGAGGGGATAAATTTAAGCTTTTCAATAAGATCAGAAAAATATTGATCAAAATTCAATGAAAGACGTTAACAAAAAGACGATAATTGATTAGTTATCAAGTTATATGAAAAATGATTGGACTAATAAAACAAATATTATGAAATAGAGATTTGTGGTGAGAGAGTTAAAATTTAAAGTTTTTCACTACCCTCCAAAAGTTTGGAATACACATGGGAACACTTTTTTCGTCACTTTATTTATCGTTCTCCTCAGACAGTTTAATGTAAGTATTATAGAAATGATATAAAAAAACGATAATGTTATAAAAATTAAGAACGATTTTTGGGCGTTTTCTTTAAATTCTCATTTATTTATTGTACAGAAATATGTTAATTTTCGAAATATTGTAAAATGTACAATGTTACAAATTATCACTTTAAATTACATTAACTATTTTTTGAACTCAAATTAACTTTTACTCGATGCATCATCATTTAAAAATGCGCGCCAATAATTTCAAATCGAAAGGCCAATATATTAATGAAAAACGGCTGGATTGTTTTTTTTTCACAAAAATTCAAAAATATCACATGTAAATGTTTTTAACTCGTAAATTGAATATAATTCTCAACGAACCTGTTACATTAAACTGTCTGAGAATGATGAATAAAAAAGACAACCATTTTCCTAGGTGAGTCCAAACTTTTGCAGGGTAGTGTATGTTTTTTTCAAATTGAAATAAAGAAAATTGAACACATAATAAAAATAAACTGTTAGTGTTGAACAACCCTTGATAAAAATAAATTGTTTTTTTAAGTAAAATTTAAGCATTTTTATAAACTCAAAGAAGAGTTAAAATTAAGTAAACAATATAGACAGGGAGCGGGATAAAAAATTATTCGTTTACTAAAATTACTATTACAAAATAGTGGTTTGAGGTAGGAGCGTGAAAATTTAGGACTACATGTGTTCTTTAGATACGAATTATAAAAAAAAAAGAGTGCGCGTAAGGATCACACGCGATTGAAGTAAAACTTTTAATATTGTATGAGTAGGCAATTAAGATAAAAATAAAAAAAACATCATATTTAAATTTTAAAAATCATTTATTAATAATCACATAACATCAATAACACAGTTTAAAACAACATCGATAGATTAATTGCTATCATATTTCATATATGATATAATAGGTTTGTGATAACTAAAATGAGAGACATAAATTTTGCTTTGTAAACTATGTACATTTCTGGAGAAAACTGCATCAATAGTCGTGCCATATCTTGTGGTTGATTCAAATGGAGAATTATTCATTGTTAAATTAAATTTATTATTTAAAAAATCAATTAATGGTTGAGATTCTTCTGAACGAAAATTGACATTGAAATCTCCAGCAAGAATTAATGGTATCTCGTTGTGATTAGTGTTTAAAAGTTTTGCACCCTCATTAGAAAAATGAAGTAACTGCCGATGAAGAAATTTAATAATATTTGATACGTTTTTATTGGGAGAAATGTAAAGGACGACTATAATTAATGTTTGATTCTGTGTGTGTAATATCACCTACTTATTAGAAATATCCAGTAATATCGTTGGCGCAAGAAACTGCATAGGAGTCGCATTATGAAGAGTATCTGAACATGAATAATAGACATTAGACAGCTACACCACCTGCTCTGGAGTCCGATCGTTTGTATTGAGTAACGCAGTAATAGTTCTGAATATTAATTCGTTCTTCATTATTAATCCAATTTTCCGAAAATAACAAAAACGTACAACGTTGTAGCACTTTATCTTGCAGATCAGGCAAATGAGCTCGTAAACTTTGGCAGTTAAAGGAAAACAATGAAATGTCGTTCAAACTTATTATCTCACTCAATTTTTCTTCTTGTGTTATTAATCTACAAGTTGAAAGTCTTTGGAATTCAGTTTTTAAGTTCATTAATCCTGCTGGCCGTTTTCTTCCATGATAAAATTTTTTGAAATGATGAACAATCCATTAATGCTGGTAACTCGTGATAATGCAACATATAGAAGCTGCTGATTATATGTTTTATTGTATTCATATACAATTTTATCAAAAGTACCACCTTGTGATTTGTGTATTGTGAGTGCACAAGCAGACACTAAAGGAAATGATTTCTTTTGACAAATATGATTTTATTTCTATTCATTGGAATAGATGAAGATCTCCTGAGAATCGGCACAGCTGTCCTACTAATATTAGGAGTTTGAATATGATGTGCAGCTTTCTTCTTATTTTGTTACCTATCTTACCAGGAAATTCAAACCATAAACGTAGAAGTTCATCATTATCGCCACGTTCTATGTACACTAATTTTCCTACACAACCATTAGCTAAGCCATCACTTACATCAATATTAGTTGTTATTATGTAAAATTTATTCAGAACTAAAATTATTTCATACGGCAAACCCCCGGTATCAATAACCGATTTTTGTGAAACTGCTGACGAATGTATGATTGTTGATCTGTCGCATGGCAACCTACATAAATATCCGTGGCAGTAGATATTATTTTGTCTTCAACGAGATTCAGTATAAATTTATTATATTCCATGACACATTTATTCTCTAAGAAAAGTCTTATTCCATGAGGACATAACATAAAAAACATGATTCAATTATGCAAGTTCATATAGGGTTTAGCGCTCGACTTACGCATGACATGACGAAAGTGGATACTCGCGACATCAGCGCTTACGGCGTCGTAGTGTTCAACTTCACGTTGGCGTTTTCGTTGCATTTGTACGGATTTACACCCGTGTAGCCTAAAGAAATTTTTACACCCATATCGCGCCTAAAGAAGTTTTACTTCAATAAAATAAAAATTGGTCCAAAAAGTAAAGAAAAAAGCTTAAGGACAGCTATTAATACTTTGAGGTATGGAAAAAAGATGTGGATCTATTATCAGTCATAGTGAACTTGATTAAAAAAAAATCATAAATATCGGTCAAGCCGTTTTGGAGGGTATTATCATTAACATCATGACACGAGAATATATATAGTGCATAGATAAAAAATGATTTGACTACTAAAATGAATATTATGAAATAGGGATTTGTGGTAAGTTGGACAAAATTTAGAGTTCTGCAATAAAATATTAAAACTAGTGGTGTATGGCATCGTGCCTTAAAGCAAATTGCTGGAACTTCCCGCATCGTAATTAAAAATCTTGGTACGGAACCCAAAAAATACACAAAATGTGTACACATTATTAAAATCTCTTTAAAATATCTGATCATTTGATGTACATATGTCCAATAAACATTTTTGAGCGCCAAATGGCTGGACCTGCCTTCCCAAAAATGTAATCAGTTCTCCAACTTGTCAATACAAATTAAATGTTTTTTGACTTATTAAAATCGGAAGCTCCGTTATCTTAAAAACTGAGTTACCGTTTTTGGCACATTTTGTCCCGTATGTTCGGAACGGCTAGTCCTGCCTTCGCAAAAAACTAATCAGCACGTCTTCTTATCAATACGAATAGAATGTTTTTTGAATTATTGAATTCGGTTGATCGGTGTTACCGAAATCGTCGACGAAAATTTATATCCGTACACACACACATACATTCATTTTTTCTAAGGTATACCAAAATGTACAGAAACTTTTGAAACGTAATGATATATAAAAATTTTCATTTTCGATTTTTTGCGATTACTATAACTTACACTACGGGAAGTTAATAAAATAAAATAATAAAAAATACAAAATAAATTAAAAAAAAGTGTTAGGGTCAAATAATGCTAGCATAGTGGTATATATACTTGTATATATATATATATATATATATAATTTTAACATTTGATATTATAATTTAACTAATTTCAAGTCATTAAAATAGTCGCTTTAAAATCTGAAAAACTTTTATAGACAATTATTAAACACTAATTTTATCGATTGTACGAAACATAAATTAAACATACAAAATCATCCTTAACTAAATGATGAATTATTGTATGTATCTTATTAATAATGTCATTCACAAGACGATTTGACTTTCAAATTCTCGAGCGTCATAATTTCATAAAACAATAAAAAACAAATCTTACCTGATGTACCGGGGACATTAGAGCCGATGTATCTGCTTGCGAAAGCATCATTTTATAGCGTTGTATTTAGTCAAATTTCCGTAAAATATCTGTTCCAGACAATATTTCTATTAACACATTTTTGACATGCAACACCTGAACTTTCTTATAACACTTATTTTCATTAAACAGTGGCAATAAACAAACAAAGACGCTCGCTGAATTTGGTTTAATTCATGAGCTTATTTGCTCCTGAAACGCTTACATTGCAAAGCATAACGGAAACACTATTTTGAATACAATTGTTGTAATTAATACATATAAAATATTACTGATAACGATAAGAAATCAAAACAAACTCTTCACAAAATGCAGCCGCAACACAACTCGTACACAACCCACGAATGAGTGTTGTCAGAACTGTCAGATTTGGAAAGAGGTTGCACGTGGAGGGGGGATGAGCAAAGTGTGTTAAAATTTGTTACAAAAAGTCACATAAAATAATTGTTAAATAATTGGAACTAAATAATAATTGTATTGAATTAAGTTTTATAATGTACTCATTATTCAAATTTATGTATTAATGTCGAAAAGTAGAATATTATACGCTTGGGAGAAAGCATAACTGTCACCTCTGGCAACACTCATTCATATTAGTGGGAGCGCCGGGCATAGATAAACAAGTATGAATTGCGTCCATGGCAATGTGGAATGTAATATATCATGATGAGGGTTTACAATTGATTTTTTTAGATTCAAATAAAGTGGAACTAGTTGTAAGTAGCATTTTGCCTTAAAGCAAGTTGCACAAGCTATTTAATACGTTTACTTAATTAAGTATAAAGGTGCGCCTCACATAACGATCGAGCACGAACGATTATAACGACTTTTGGACGTTATGATGTTCAAAATTTCTTTGAAAAAAAAAATTGAAAAAAAAAAAGATTTTTTTACTAAAATCAATTATTTTGTTAAAACAAGCAGAAAGTTCTTTGAACCATTTAAATCGGACGCTTAGTTCTCTCAAAAACTGCCATTTTTCGCACATGTAGCCTTGTATCTTCGAAATGGCTGGGCCTGTCTTTGCCTAATAACCACTTCTACCAATCATTACTAATTGAATGTTTTTTAGATCATTCAATTCGGATGCTCCGTTCTCTCAAAAGATCGATTTCTATTTTCTGCACTCTTTGCTCTTTATCTCCGTAACTGCTGGACCTGCCTTTGCCAAAAACTAATCAGCACAACTCCCTATCAATAAGAATTGGTTGAATGAATTGAATCAATTAAATCGGTTGGTCCGTGCGCCCGAAAACGTGAACAATAAAATGCGGACACACAAAACACACACACACATACACAAACACATAAATTTTTTCTGAGGTATGCCAAAATGTTCAGAAACGTTCAAAACGTCGAGAAATGCAAAAATTTTCAATTTCGATTTTTGGACGATTACAATAACTTACCCTACTGGAAGTTAATTATGGGCTAAAATGTGGACGATACATTTTATTCTTTTCTGCTAATTACAAAGAAACGCGTGGGTCAACAGTCACGCAAACATATATAGTATGTATTATTATGCATTAATTTAAGTTATGTACCATTAATATGAATAATTGTATAATTGTGTTGTGTAAATATAAATATAAATATAAATATAAGTCCTTATTCAGTTACATCGAATGTCTTTTAAATTTTAAAATTTTCAAAATTGGTTCAGCCGTTGTTGACAAAACGTCGACAAAAGCCAAAAATCGGCTTAATACGCACACACACAAATTTGGTCTTATTCGATTCAGAATGACTCAAAACGTCCACGTAAAATTAACAAATCGAATTTTTGCTAGAATATAAACTCCTTCGGGAAGTTATTGAAAGTAAAAAATAATTGTTTGTGTAGAATTTGATATTCATCATTCCGAATTTTCACTTTTGATAATTTAATTATAACTGTAAAATTTAATTTTATGTCATTAAAAAAAAGTAATTTTAAATAACACTAACTTCAACGTTTCTATTAATAATTATATACTTTGTTAATAATATACAATAATATTACTTTAAATTGTCAGCAAATTATTATATCAAAAAGTTTTAATTAAATTTATTTTATCTCACCCTACCGTTTGAGTAAATTTAATACTAGATCCTCCATTATTCATATTCATTTTGTAGCAGCTGGCAACACTATCGATTTGACATTTGTCGATCAACAATCTGTAAAAATACTTCCTGGTATCTTTTTATAATTTATATTTACAATATTAATTTAATTGAAACTGTGCTCAAGAAACAATATCACTAAAGTTCAATATTTTATTTAATAAAAATGACGACCGCAGCAAGACCTACATTTGATCCAGCTAGAGGAGGATCAGGCCGTGGAGAAAAAGATTTGAGCGCAATATCGCGTCAATATTCCAGCAGAGATTTACCAGGACATACAAAATTAAAATACAGGTATGTAATATGTAAAACCACAAATATGTGATAGTAGCAATAATAAAATGCATTGAAAGTTATATTGCTATAATTAAATGATGTTGTAGGGAACAAGGACAAGGTACCATCGAAGAACTTCGTGGACGTGATTTTCGTAAAGAATTAGAAGAGAGAGAAAAAGAACAGAATCCAAATAAGGCACGAGCTCGAGCAATTGATGAAGGAAGGAAAAGGCAAAAAGTAGATCAAGTAAGACCAAGTAATTTAGTTACGGTTTCTAAGAAATATAAAATTTGTTAAATGAACTTCTATTTAGGCATCTCGATTGAGATAAGCTTAACAAAATTAATATTTATTAGCATTTCTTTACTTACATATAGTTCAGTGCAGAAATTCTTGATATATTATTCGTGTATTGGTAGTTATTTCTATTGTTAGATAACTCGAAAGTTAGTAATCAATTTAACATATTTTTATACTTATTATTTGCATTACATTTTAATAATAAATATAACTAGCAGTCGTTATGTATACAATAAGTTTTATGACAATAATGAAGTGTTTTCAAAATACTATTTATTTTTATGTAGGTACCAGTAACAAGCTTAGATGCCGATGATCCCGTTGATGCAGATTCTTCAGATTCTGATAGTGATAGCGAAGATGATACTGCTGCTTTATTAGCAGAATTAAATAGAATTAAGAAAGAAAGATCACAAGAGCAAGCAAAAAAAGAAATGGAAAGACGACAAGAAGAAGAAAGAATTAGAATGGAAAATATCCTTAGCGGAAATCCTCTGTTGAATTATTCCAGTAACGCTCCAAAAGAAGTTCTTAAGGTGAAATATTAGCCAATATTCTCATATAATGTTATATATAGTTGAGTCCATTTTTATGGATTTAGAATGGTGATTTTATACATCTGTTTCATATTAAAGATATAATGTTAATATTATATATGTTTTGCATTCACTTTTTGTTCTAAATGTATATAGTTATTTATGTTTAAGTTGTAGTAACAATATTTGAATAATAATTTTTTTTATTATAGGTTAAAAGGAGATGGGATGACGATGTGGTTTTCAAAAACTGTGCTCGATCTGAACCAGAAAAGAAAAGTAGTTTCATAAACGATTCGCTAAGATCAGAATTTCATAGAAAATTTATGGAAAAATATGTTAAGTAAATTTAATTTATGTTTATAGTTTTAACTGAATCTGTATAAATTTAATCAAATGAATTTAAAGTTTCCCTCAAATGAAAACAAATTTTGTATGTATTGAATATGTGACCTGAATAAACACAAATAAAAAGAACTGTTAATAGTTTTAATAATTATTGTAGATCAACATGTTATATTACTTTGCATAGTTTGATATCGGTTACTAAATACCAGTATGTTTCTTCACAAATTCTCTTATTTCTGGATCAGCTAGTCTTGTAAATACATTTGGATATGGAAAACTTGTGCAATTTCTAGTTGAAAAAGCTGTCAAGCCTACTAAAACCCCATTTTCGTCAACGACGGGTCCACCAAAATCACCTGTACAAACTGATTTTCCTTTATCTTCTATTGATCCAGCACAAAACATTCTGAAATTATAATTTGATTACGATTTAAAAAAAAAATGATGGCTGGGTGCACTAATAATGTGATAACTTATTCTGAAACTAAATGAGAAATTATATTACTTACTTGTCTGTGACATCAATCAACTCTTGATTTTTTTCAAGACATTCTTGATTATCAATGACGTGCAAAGATATTGCTCTAAGATTTTCTGACATAGGTGCTCCTGGTATCTGCATTAAAAAATTATATTATGTTATTATAGTTATTAGTAACTTGATATGTTCTCATAGAATTGTAATTTTTAATTACAAATTAATCACAAATGTACCGTGTTTTTGATTCATTACGTCAGCTGAAACAAAAATTCATTTAAATCTTAGGTAGAGCTGCCCAATTATATTAATGCTAGACTTTGTTATCAAAATATTTTTTAAGCAAGAAAATAAATTATTATTATTAGTATATTATGTTTTAAACTATGCATAGGAGCATGCTACAGTGATTCTGTACCGTTTCAGATCCCCATCCAGTAGCTGTGACAAAGGAGCCTACAGGCAAGTCGACATTTGCCTCTACGAGCTTGGCAGGTCGGCTTCTTCTAGTTTCATTGAAATCCTTTGTTATCATAATTAAACCTACATTGTAATTTTGATCGCGGCTATCATAACGAGGATGAGGGACGAGCCATTCCACACCGTAATGAGTACCACCACTATTATATTTGCTGGTTCCAGCACGTACTCTAGCTGCATGGATAGACGTTCTAAAAAAATACTTTATTATTGTATTATCTTTTTTTATTTGCGTGGTGATTCAAAACATTTGATTCTCATTGACGCAAGACGTGCTGATTAGTTAGATTGAAAGCGGTGCTCCCTAAAACGTGGACGAAAAGTTGTATCCACATACTACACACCCACGTACACACATACACACTCATTTGTGCCTGTGATTTAGTCCTCTACGGGACGATGCAGAAGAGATATTAAGCCGAAAAACTACTCCTGATACCGATGTAGAAGTGATGCTGACACATTTGCGAGAGAAGTGCTAATTGATCTGCGATCTATGGAACGAGAAAGAGCGAATGGGACTTTGCTCATTTGAGATAAGTACAATTTCAGAGCGAAAATGATAAAATTCTAGATTCTCCCCCCATGAAGTAATACACTAGCAGTGGTTTCCGTGGGAACCAGTGGCAAGGGCAAACCGAAGGTTTTAGTCGGTATTATACCTAGTGTTAGAACGAAATATCGAGTACTGAGTAAATATCGATACTTCGCGGTCGATAGTGAGTACTTTTGGTATCGATTTTTTAGCTCGATAGATTTGCCAATATCGATCTTTTACGTCGATAGTACTCAAAAAGAATCGACAGCGTAATCTATGAACCCCACTTATCGACCAACTACGAAAACCAACCATTTTGCCGAATGCAATGAATAGTCTCTCTAGGTGGTCATAATTGTTCAGAGAAGTGTCAAAAAATGATCCCGAAGGGTCATTAGTCTCAGAATTTATTGCTCAAAAACCCAAAATGGATATGACCACACTAATAAATAAAGATGTTTATTTATTACTCTTTTGTAAAATGAAACGCCTTTTTAAAGTACCAAAATGTTTTATAAAAACATATTCAACAATCGAAGTATGATTATTTCAAATAATAATATTCATCAATTTCAATATATTAGTATTTTGCGTAAAAAAGAATCGAAATATAATTATTTCAAATAATAATATTCATCAATTTCAATATATTAGTATTTTGCTTAAAAAAGAATCGAAATATAATTATTTCAAATAATAATATTCATCAATTTCAATATATTAGTATTTTGCGTAAAAAAGAATCGAAATATAATTATTTCAAATAATAATACTCATCGATTTCAATGCGTTATTATTTTTCTTTCTAAAAGTATGTGAATTGTAAGTTGAAGTAAAGTACTTGTAAATTAAAAATTAAATAAACAATTTAAAAAAGAACAGAAGAGCAATATTTTCTTTGCGGTACGTGAATCTTAAAATGTCTCGTTTTCAGTTTGTGCACATTATGAACATATTTTAGGAATCGGATTTCAACTGACCTTTTCTGAATGAATGACAACAAAACTAAAGAATACTTTCTTTAGTATAGTGGGCAAAAAACTTTTAGAAAATAATAAATTAATTGTGGCAATTGTTTGCACTAAAAAATATTAAAAATATGATTGTGCTTAAAAATACTTAAAAAGTATTGCTTTTTGAATATAGTATCAGACTATTATATTGTTTTAATCAAAAATAATCAACTATTATAACTTGTCTTTTTTTTGAAAAATTATAGAATTTGAAATTAGTATTGAAAAATTACTGTTAAAATTTTACAATATTGAAAATGATTCTGATTTAACACATCAGATTACAAGCAATAGAATTCATTCTAATATTGAATTGTGATATAATATTTAATGAGTTTTAGATCTTTCTTGCACTTATGTTTGATTTTTATGAAAAGTACTCAAAATTCGATATTGAGTACTATCGATACTTTCGCCACGATATTTTTTTGGCATCGATATTTTGATTAGATACTTTTCAAAGTACTCAATATCGATCTTTTGCCTCGATACTTCTAACACTAATTATACCCAGGCGGTACACAAGTCTGGGATGTTTAAAAACTTTTCCTTCGCTACACAAAAAAACACACACATTCATTTTTTTAACAATAAGATATGGCAAAGTGTCCAAAACCCTTTGGAATGCAAACATATGCAAAAATTTTTGATTTCGATTTTTTGCGATCACTATAACTACTCTACCAGAAGTTAAAAATAAGTTTGAAATTCTTTAGATATTTCTATTGCTTAAACTTATCATAATGTTTCCTAATGCTACGATATGTTATTGTATCATAACATAATTAGAAAGTATATTAAAAATGAAATTTATGTTTTCATCAAAAAACCCGCCATTCTGAATCAAATGAGACCAAATTTGGAAAAAGTATGTGTGTGTCGATGTGTGTGTGTGTGTATGTGAACTGATTCTTTGCCGTAAATCGACGTTTTCTCAAAAACGGCTAGACCGATTTTAAAAATATAAAAGCCATTTGATGTATCTCGATGAAGACTCGCGTTTATTAATTTTACGCGACGATCAGCCATGCCGTTTTTTTGTAAATCGCAGAAAACTGAAAGATTTTTGGTCCACGTTTTTTTTGTAATAAGGTGTTAATTTTTTTCGACGATTTTTATTATTTTTTTTGACAATAGGTACCATAGTCTTTTAGATCATACTAAAATTCCTTTTAATTTAAAAAACTCTTGAAAGTTTGCAAAAATTAATATCGTTTTTTTAGCATTTGCCAAAATTAGATTTTTCATCGACGTTTTCTCAAAAACGCCTGAACCGATTTCGGAAATTCAAAAGCTATTTGATGAGGACTATCGTTTGTCAGATTTGTGCGATGATCTGCCGAGCCGTTTTTTTGTAATTTGAAAAAAAGTGTTCTATACTACCGAATAGATGTTAAAAAATCAAAAATAGTTCGAAAGATATTAGTTGGGAATGATACTAATTAGTTTTAGGTGAAAATCTACCGAGACGTTTTCTTGTAATTAACTGTTGCAAAAAAATAGGCCGATTTTTGTGGAACTTTTTTTGGCGATATATATCATGGTCTTAAAGAACTTACTAAAATATTACTGCCCTACGACAAGTAGTTTAATTCTAAAAATTCACCAAAGTTTGAGAAAATGAGTAGTTTTTTGACGTTTTTTATAATTAAAATTAGACGATTTATTTGGTATACCGATAGAGTGCTTGGTCTTAATGAACATACTAAACCATTAAAGTCCTATGGAAACTTGTTTAATTATAAAAATTATTGATTTGTGGAAATTTGCTTTCAGAAAATACTCCGGGTTAACGTGTTTGTTCATTTTCAATTATGTGTAATAAATCCACTCGGAATACTTTTAATCAATCATATATTAATTTATTTTTTATTGATTAAGTCGATTATTTAAACATATCGGGAATTTCATGTAACTTGCCTCAAGGCAAAATTCCAATACCAACTAGTTTGACTTATGGCTTGAAACTAATACATATTAATTCAAAATAATGTTGGAATACTTCACTTTTTAGCACAAAAAGCGGTTGTTATTGCCCATCGCTTACTGATCATTGCTGCACCGCAAAAATGTTGAAAATTACTTGAAAAGGACAATTGCCAATAAAATGTTGAAATGTCTACTTCGTTTCCATTCACCATGCGCTCATCTGAAAGATGTTTTATTGTAATAAAATACAATCCAAAATCATTTACAATATTTAAAAATTCAAATGATTGCTTACCACAGGACGCAAGGTAAAACATAGAAAGAATGATTAAGAATAAAATTAGAATTTTCATTTTATATTAACGAGTAGGTATATCTTGTGATCAAATATTAATTAAAACTATAGAATAGCACTTTTCATTAAAATATCTTTTTTAATAAAAAATATCAATATTTAATAACAAACTATAATTTAAAGACCTGTTAATCGAATGATGCTTAGAATAACAATATAATTATTTGATTTCATTTAATCAGCATCATATACTTTAGATTATTATCTATTTATTTTTTATTCATTTGTCCACTTACAATTTATATAATGGTTATATGCGCACATTGATTAACATCTTCTGTGATATTATCTGTTTTTTTAAAGCAAGTCAAAGTATCAAATTACTAAAAAATCTTAAAATAATTTTTCTCTACCTTAAATTAAGCGACCATTTAGTGGTTAATTCAAGCATCCCTCGGTAACTTACAAAAGGAGAAGTTTTTAACAGAAAATTGAAATTAGTAATTTCATGTTTCAAAGTCATTCTGAATCGTTAGGGAATAAAATTGAGAAAGGTAAGGTAAGGGTCAATGTGAGCTGAAGAAATAATTTGTTTTTAATAACCAAATTTTAATTGTTCACCAAATAACAAAAAATCCAGCTCATTTCTCTGTTTTTACTGTATGCGTATATTATAATAGTTTTTTGCGATAAAATCAATTAAAATTAAAAAATCAATAAAGCAAATTTTAAATAGATTTTATGAGTATGAAGACCTATTAACCAATCATTGCTTACGTATGTGATTCAATTAATTTATCTAATCGTAATTTCTAGAATGCAATCCAGAATATCGATAAAAGTTTGATTTATCGCAACAAGGCTTGAAAATAAAACAAAAATGCAACAAATAAATGTTAAAAATTAGAACAAAGTGTCTATAACCATATCTTGAAGATTATGTGATTAATAGTAGACATAAATGTAGGCTTGTTTACTAAAGATTTCACACGGCAAGGACAAAAATTATAAATAGCATACGAACTGTTTAAATAACATTGAAATAA
>NW_020539726.1:12839031-12867145 GCF_003426905.1 Ctenocephalides felis
TCTGCATATTTTTGAATCTTTTGTGTTCATAAAGTTTTCAAACATCGACAAAGCATCACATTTGAGAATCGGATTTCCTGTGGAAAATATAAACTTCTCCAACAGCGATAAATTTGGCTTTATAAACATATTAAAGAAATATTTTTTTCGAGTTTTCCATTTCATTAGTGGGCGTCTTTCATTTCATTATTTTCATTATTTCAGTCTATTTTGAGCCATAGAAAATGTAACTATCTTGAAGGTTTCGGGTTGTAACTATTTCTCCCAAGTTCAACTGTGAAGGTTAATAGCACGAAGTGTTAAGGTTATGAGTGACCATGGCCTACATGGCATCCTATTTGTGTAAGGTAAGAAAAGGGCGTTCCGCTGATAAATTCTAGAAATGACAGCAATGGGGGGATCATAGAAAATGTTATCAGGACGCTCTGATCGTGAATCTATATGTTTAGGGATTTTCATTGTCGTAAGAGTGATAAAGGTATTTTTGAAGTGCGATATGAAAACCTTACAAATATTATAGATTACAATCATTCTAACTTATAGTTTTAGTAAAACTATTTAGGACAGTGGATTTTAAGAGGTTAGGTTCTAATGTATAATATATGCTTAAAACTAGCAAATAAATTTTATGAAAAAGTTCTGTCATATAAAAATACGTGGTTTTTGTACCTTTAGAAAAAAATGTATATTTAGTTTCGAACAAGAACACCAATAGTAATGAAAAACCAACATATTTTTAAAAATTATTCATATATTGTGAACGTTTCGGAACTATCACCGTTCCATCTTCAGGACTATATATATGTATTCGGGCGGTTAATATGGACATTTTCGAATTTCGAATTCTTCCAAATTAATAAAAAAAAATCTCTAAAAGTTTGTAGCTCTTAATATTAACTAAACGTTAACTTAATATAAACTTAACGTCTCGGAACTATGACCGTCCCATCTTCAGGACTATATATATGAATTAGGGTGGTTAATATGGACATTTTCGAATTTTATTGCTCTCAAGGGTTTAAATGCTTCCAAGTTGAAAAAAAATTCTCTAAAAGTTTTAGCTCTTAATTTTACTTCTAGATAGTGCGCAAAATCAATCAAAGCTTCGTATGGAAATAGTATGGAAAAAATTTCGAAAATTTGTTAAAAAAATTTAGATATAACTTAGCGACAAATCAATTAAAAGTGACAATTAGTGTCATCTTTTATTGAGAATTCGACGCTCTACAAAACAGGTTTTATATAATTCGTTTTGTAGAGCGTCGTATTTTGAATAAAACTCATTCATTTGTTATATCTAAAAAAAAATTTTTTTAATTTTTGAAAATTTTCCCATGTTATTTCCATACAAAACTTTGATTGAATTGCGCACTATCTAAAAGACAATATTAAGAGCTAAAACTTATAGAGGATTTTTTTATCAATTTGGAAGCATTTGAGCCCCTGGGAGCAAGGAAATTCAAAAATGTTCATATTAAGGACCACCCTAAAATATATATATATATATATATATATATATGTGTGTGCGTGTGTGTGTGTGTGTGTGTGTATTTGGAATTATATTTTCATTATATAATATACCAATGAACATAGTATCCTTTATTTTTTTTATGAAATTTCGAATTTTCTTGGTGGAATGGTCTTGCCTTATATTCAATTTATTTAAGCCATTATGTACACGTTATGTAGAAATATATGAACACAACAACCAAATACGAATGCAACGTTATCTTTTGGTTCACTCTCCCATATGCTATCAGGTAATAATTACGTTATATACGTTTTGTGACGCTATTTCTAAGGTACGTTATCATAAGCAAACATTTGTTCGTTATCACACAATATTAATATAAAGATACATTTATACGTATTCAAAGTTATTAATACTTGATTTCTTCAATCTCTCAATATAATACCTATATATACATTCTTATTAAATCAAAAGTCTGGACTTGAGCTATTTTTGTCTATTAGTAGACGTCATTCAGTTAATTTGAATGTTACTAAATCTAATATAAAATTGTATATTTCTACAAGGAGGTTGAATATATTTAAATTCTAATAAAACAAAGAACCACTTATTACCTATATAGAGTCAAAATGGTCGGCCTCAATAAAAATAGATATTTAATCTACATTTGTATTTTCATGCTACAAGAAAACAATTGTACAATTTTTCAATGGGTGTCTTTTTGCTGTTTCTGTTCAAAAAATATAATATAATATTTAATATAATAATAATAATAATAATAATAATAATAATAATAATGCTCTAATTTTTGTCAAGATTTTTAAAAAGCCTCTTACAGTTATCAAGCAATGATTATTTTAGATTTCAGTAATATTCAACCCGGAATCATTCATTCCTTTCGACTCGAATACTGCCACTCCGGCGGCAAAATTCATAGAATCTCGGAATTTGCGAGTGGAAAGGGTTGAAGAGTTAAAGTATACTTAAAGTAATGAAATTATCATATCCAAATTTAGATCCATCGCTATGTTCAGCTTTTTTTCATTCCTATTTTTTGAACAGCAATTGAAACTTACAGTCCCTACTTAAATGAGCTATACTGCTCAAACTTCTTTTGCGCTGTTTTTAGATGGCAACCCTTTTTAACCTATATTTGATAGGTAGTTGTTATTAGAATTCATCTAATAAATCGATCATATAATATTTAGGTATATGCATGATTCGGACATGATTTTGATCCATTTTTTTTTGTGAAAATATGAGGTTGTCTCTAACAGAGATCGAACATCGTTACTCTCTTGTGCTATTTATCATTATCATTATTGACTCAACTATATTATTTGTAAGTTGATAATGGCAATAAAATTGCGTCTGCACAAATAATTAGTCTGAAACTGAATCCTTATATAATTATGACGACGAGCTATCGCACTCCTTTCATTTGTTAATCTTTAAATATAACTCGTGTCGTGTTACGTTTTATGTAGAACGGGGTAAGAGCACCATTTATAATAAAAAAAAAAAAAATTAATGTTTTCAGATATAATAATAAACATTGCAAATGCCAAGGAACCGATTACTAGAAATGTAAATCTATTAGTATCATTGCAGTTTTTCACATGTTGTATATTAATGTTACTATTAGAGCAATTTAAATTACATACAAAACTCTCAAATTGCATGTTCAATCTGTATATTATATTAATGAACTGATATTTCTTGTGTTAAATGAAAGAAATGTTTTTTTGATATAAATCTTGTTCTTATAAAATAACAAATCAATATACATGCATAAATATTTAATGAATAAACGCGGTATTATAGTGCGCAGTGAGTCATTCTGGTAAAATCCTATAATTATTTCCTAAACATATTCAACCGAAACACTCAGTTCACATATTTGGTATAAGCTCTGTTTCATTTTTTATATTTTGTGAGAAATTTTAATACTAATTAATTTATTATGAACTCGTCTATCATATCTTATGCTTGTGGGAGTGAGCAAAATAGATAAATTTTTGTGGTACACTATAACACATAAATTATTTTGAAAATATCTACTAATTTTTGCATAGCATTATGATTGAGGATAATAAAATGGAATGCATTTGGCGCTGATATCGCTCTTGGAATATAAATCTATTCACTCATATTTACTAAAATTGACTTCTTTTCAACGCCTTCACTAATATAGGCATCATTTTTTTATGTTATTGAAATTAAATATTCCAATGCACATTATATTTTATGCTAAAGAAGGTTTTGCTTAATATTTCATACCATGAGCCAGACGAGTTTTTGAGATTTATGTTACACGATGATTCATGCGAAACTTCGGTAAATTGAAATAATAAAATGTTTGCAACTGCATAAATAAACATGGTAAAAAATAGCACTGATTTGTTTATTTAAAAGTTTTTCAAGCAGCATATTTTTACAGAGATATTTTGGTTGTAGGTTTGACATATATTTGTAAATTGAAAACACAAATCTTCCCTCTGATCCCAGGATGTGCATGGCTCCCATCCATCAATGTAATGGAGCTCCGTTGTTGCTGCATTGCAAATTTATATCAACTCAGAGAAAGATAATTTCTATTTACTATAATAAATTCTGTTATTGCAAGAAATAAATATTGTAAAATTTTCTTCTCTCACGAGGATACAGAAGTAATGTGTTTGGTAAGACTCCACCATGAATCAGTGCTTCATGTTTTGAATCAGAAGATCCAGGTTCGATACCTGTCTCAGACAGTCTTATATCAAGAAGTGTTGAAGTTCATCCAACATAGGTCTTCACTTGGAAATATAGATAGCATTTTGTTTCCAA
The DNA here is from genome assembly GCF_003426905.1 of Ctenocephalides felis. Taxonomy (NCBI): domain Eukaryota; kingdom Metazoa; phylum Arthropoda; class Insecta; order Siphonaptera; family Pulicidae; genus Ctenocephalides; species Ctenocephalides felis. Next base: position 12,843,332 of record NW_020539726.1, read on the forward strand.
GTTAAAGACCCAAGCAATAGTTCTTAGCAGGCATTGCTGCACCCAACAAAAAGCCCATCAGTTTTAGAGTTAGAGTAACATTAAATTCATCTGAAATAGATAGGCTAACCAATATACAAGACAAGACAAACAATATAGGCTAACAATATATCAAGAAAATCGTCGCAAAAAGCTAATAGGACTATTAATTTCTGATTGCTGCGGTTTATTTTTCTTCCTTATTTTTTGTTGGCAAAAAACTATTCATTCAAAAATGATTTTAGTTTTCTGCCTAGTTTACAAAACATATTTAATTTATGATATAAGTATTTCAGAAATTTCATTTTAATAGTATCTTATTAAAAACCTATAATATTCATACTTCATATACAAAAAAAATGGTTGTAATGCTTGCAATGTGGCGGAAATAGCTCACTCAGTAGCGTTCTCGACTCACACGCTGGAGGAATTTGGTTCGAATCTCCAGCAATACCAGAATTAAAAATATAAAATTTTAATCTAGATTAAGAATTTTTAATTTGAAGAATACAAGAAAAAATTGTATTAGAAGTAAGAAGTAAAAAACAAGTTTAGTTTAGAAGATAAGAAGAACATATTGAGAAACAAGAAGTAGAATGAAAATCGGGAGACAGAAAATTGATTGGAATATCAGGATATAAGAAGAGATGGTATATATACAGGGTGGCTGATATGTATTGCAACAAAGTAAAGCGCTATAACTTTGTCATTTTCATTTTAAATTTCATTGTTCAAAAGCAAAAATGTCAGGAATAACATCAAATTTTAGAATCAGTTTATATTTGTTTCAATTGGCCACTTTTGGCACGAATTATGGCCTTCAAACGACAGAAAAACCATAACACGCTGCACGAAAGTGGCTCTGGGGTATTTTGGCCCATTCCCGGCGAGGCGCCTTCTTGGGATGATCGACACTTTGGTATTTTTTAGTGCGAACCTTACTCTTCAAAATGTCCAAGACACAAAAGTCCAGCAAATTTAGATCCAGAGATTTTGGTGGCTATTGTGCGATGCAAATGAAGCGAAAAACCTCTCTTATAAGCCATTTTTGGTAGACGCGTGCTGAGTTTGATGGTGCTGAGTCCTGTTGGAATGTCCATGGTCTGCGATCGAAATTTTTGTCTACCCAGGACTTCAATACTGCCTTTAACACATTTTCCCGATAATTTCGGCAATTATTTTGATCCCACGGTCGATGAATAAGAGTGGAATGTCACCATCGGCCGTTACAGTGGTTCACACCATTACCGTCGGCGGCGCTCGAGTTCTGGTGGCCAATCGAAGGTGTAAATTTTTAGCTGACCTTTTTGGCAAGTAAACCCTATCATTTTGTTTGTTCACAAACTGCTCGATTTGGAAGGACTTCCCATCTGAGAAAACCAAATATGGTAACTAGCCACTTTCGTGCAAGCGAAGCAACCCCTTCGCTTCTTTCCGTCTAACTTTTTTTTGTGCATCAATGAGCTCTTGCACTTTTTGGATCTTCAATGGCTTTAGTTCAAGCTCATTTTTCAATATGTGCTGCACCCGTTTTTGCGATATGTTCAGCTCACGGGCCATTTTTTTACCACTGCGACACGAATTTTGATTGATTTTTGCCTATATTTTTTGGATCATTTCTGGGGTTGTTAGTGTTTTTTTTCGTCCACTTTTTGGACACGGTGCAACACTGAGTGTATCACGGTTACGAGATATGGTACGAGAAACAAAATATTTGTTCGCATTTAAATACTGTAGGGCTCGAAATTTAGCCACCTAAGGTTTTTCAGCCAAGTATGAAGCAATCGCACTATCACGCTTGACTTCCATCACGAATAACTTTTTTTCTGAATGCAATAGATCAAAATGTTTTTGTACGCTTGTAAACAATTAAATGAACAATCACTGGAATAAATCTGTCATCTGTCTGATGAGCGGTTTAGAAATGATAGCGGTCTGAAATTGGTTGCAATACATATCAGCCACCCTGTATATATATGATGATAATTAATAATGTAGGTGGCTAAAAATGTTGTAAAGCGGAGGCCAATACAATTACAAAAAAAAAATGCTTGCAATATAGCAGTTATATAGTAATTTTTTATGAAATAACTCATTATTAAAATGTATAAGTGAAGTAAGAAATCTTTGCTGCTATTATTCAAAAATGTTATTAAACAATAAAAACAAGTTGGCTACATAAGCATGCAAGTTTGACTCTATTTTTTATTAACACCTCTAGCAATATGCCAAACTGTTTTTATACTAGCCCACTCCCATTATTTTGAGGTAGTCTCGCATGATCTAGATAAAAGCATTGAACTTGATTCTTGACTACGTCCCCATAAATTCCAAAAAGCAATATATTTAGCTTAAAAATGACATTATCACCTCTATTCCAACCCCACTGTTTAGTTAAATGCTGGAGCTTATAAATGATGACGACATTCAAATGTTGAATTGTTCGTGCATGTTAACAAGCGATTAATGACGCGAAAATATCAATGTTTTGGGTATTTCAACTAGCCGGCGCTGCGTTAATGTGAAAACAAGACGTTGTACCGTCGTCTGACGCTAATAAATAGTGACTCAAGTGATGTTACTATGAATACATTAATATTCATTAATGAAATATTGATGCATTCACTCGGAGATACAGTGTGGAGGGAGAGCTGGTGATTGATTGACTCATTTTCTAGTCTATGACGATATGCTTACTCAATACCATCGTTTCTGAAACTTGGGACTGAATTTTTGGACTAATATGGAACCTCTATGTATTCAATCAATTATCTTCACTGATTATATGTTTTCTCTTACTCGATCTATAATTTAACGATTTTTTATAATTGACGTTCAAATGTATAGGGGACTATTAGTCTTTAGTATCCAAGCAAAGCCAAATTATTAACCGCCAAATAGCTTCTAGTAAGTTTTAACACAGTTGCACTATTATGCCATAACGATATAAACATTATTTAATTCGGTTGCGGTAATGATTTCGTAGGCTTGATTAATATAAATATGTATACCTAATTATTTAAAGGTTGAAATATGATACAATTGTGTTGTTCATAACGATTGAAATGGGTATTTCAATTAATTTTTTAATTTAACAATTAAAATTTATTTATTTTCTTTAAATAAAGTAAATTAAGTAGTTTCAATAGAAGTATGAATCCAATCAGGTGGCCAAATTGATTTTGCAACAATTGAGCATGTGTTACATGTCAAGTAGTCACATGTAACACATACTCCAAGCTGACAACATGTTCGTTTGGAATAAGCTTTTTTTTATAATAAAATATATTATTTATTTTAATTTTACATTTATTTAAAATTTACATAACTCGACGTTTTATCAATTTGTTGTTTTATAATTTGTTGTTTCATAATTTGTTGTTTCATAATTTGTTTCGTGCAATTTCGTGTGTTTTTGTATTTTTTTCAAATTTATTTGTATGCACTGAAGATGGGTCAAATCAAGACCCGAAACGTATGTTTTCTTGAATAAAACGTACATTTTCTTTCAATAAAACTGTTTTTAATTACTGGATAGACGCCCAAGAACAATTTTATCATATATATGTATATATATTCACACTGAGCCTTTTAACAAGCGTCGGATGATATATTCGGTGTCTTCTAATAGTAGACGCTATATCTATTATTATTAGTAATAATGGGTTTAATGCAGTGCATTTCATAGCAAAATGATAGTAGATAACCCATAAACATGCACACTCCAATATATACATATAACATATAACTTTACTGAATACTAAATAACATTTTCACACGCACATTTCGTCCTCATCGATGAGAAATATGTCCAATCAAAGTTATTCTATCTCACTACCTTGAGGCCCTTTATACACACCATATTTGTTCGAGCGAGAGAATGAAGACAACAAAGTCGTCTGGTAAAGTCTAGCTCTAATTTAGACTGTGCTAGGGCATAAAATTTCTATGTTTATTGTCGGATAAAGTTTCTTTTATCTTATTACTTACTTGCCATAAGATGCAATAATTTGCTAGGATTTCGCAATCAGTGATATATAAATGAAGAGTCTGAAAAAGTTATTTAATGTGCCCAAAATTGCAAGACGATTTAACATTGATGTACCCAATCTAAACCTTGTGTTCTTGCTTTCTTATATATCAATAAACTTGTATGATAACAAAGTAAGCTTATTCTTATCCGAGTAAGTTAGAACTTTTTTTTTCTATTTAACTTTTTGCTTAAATTTCTGCTGATTTTTTCTGTTATGAGAAGCACGATATTAAAAATAACAAATTGACTTTATATCAAATGTGTTTGGTAGGGCTCTACATTTCGTAACTTTGCTTTAAATTTAAAAATAGAAATATCGTATGCTTATAGCGCATCTTATATTATTATATTGGTCATCGATAATAATATTCATTTTGTTTTCAACTGAATATGTAAAACCCATTTAGGGACTCTACCGTGGCTTAGTGATTAGATCTATGGAATTCCATCCAGAAGTTTCAGGTTCGATACCTGCTTCGAATAGCCTGATCTCAAGCAATAATGATATCAGTTTTCACTTGAAAGCATAGATAGCAATATGTTTCCAACTGAAAAACGCTCTTCCTCTGCATTGTTCTATCACCAGTATGAGAAAAGATTCATTCATTATCCATAGATATAGGATAACCGTTGATCATTGTCCTTAATCAAAGAAATTATATATTCATAGTCACTAAATTTATAAGTTTACAATTCTTTGCTGTATATATAACACGATTTGAAATTGTTTAGTTTATTATTTAAGTTGAATTATTTATAATTTTATAAATGTCAGTGGCTAATGTACTTGTTAACTTCCCGTAGGGCAAGTTATTGTAATCGTCAAAAAATCGAAATTGAAAATTTTTGCATTTCTAGACGTTTTGAAGGTTTCTGAACATTTTGGCACATATCAGAAAAAATGGATGTGTGTGTATATATATGTATGGATACAAATTTTCTGCCACGTTTTCGGGCGCACGGATTAACCGATTTGAACGGCTCAAAAACATTCGATTTCTATTGATAGGGAGATGTGCTGATTAGTTTTTGGTAAAGGCACGTCCAGTAGTTACGGAGATAAAGAGGAAAGAGTGCAGAAAATAGAAATCGAGTTTTTGAGAGAACGCAGCATCCGATTTGAATGATCTAAAAATCATTCAATTAGTAATGCTTGGGAGAAGTGGTTATTAGTTTTTGGCAAAGGCAGGCCCAGCCATTTCGAAGATGCGGAGCTAAATGTGCAAAAAATGGGAGTTTTTGAGAGAACTAAGCGTCCGATTTAAATGATTCAAAGAACTTTCTGCTTGTTTTGAATCATTGAAATCATTGATTGCATATCGAAAATAATTCAGATTTTATTTTTAATCCTGACTAAAGTTGTAATATACTTTAAACAAATAATTTCAACTTTTTTTTATTTGCGTTGTTCTACTGCAAATCAAAATAATATACATTTTTTAAGACAATATGCTGGGTGTAAATGCATTTGGGAGATTATCTTCTATGAGATGTCTCTCTTTTTTAATTTTTTAACGTTTTATTTATTTTATTTTATCGTATGGCCATTTTTTTCATCGTATGGCCATTTTGAGTGGACTATTCCTCGCTTAATTCTTTTAAATATTTGTTTGGGTGACCTGGTAGTTTTTCGTGGTATTTTTTGCTTCTTTCTTTTATCATTTCCTTAATCGTTTGTATTTTTAGGTCTTTATGCAGGGTGTCATTTGTAAGATACCAGGGTGCATTCACAATGCATCTTAAAATTTTTGATTGCGCTATTTGTATTTTTTCTAATTTTAACTTTCCAATTCAGTTTATATAATTCTTATAAATATTAAAGAATGTTACAATATTTATATTAATCTATTTGAAAACATTTAATATTTCTCGAACATTTCGTTACGGTACGGGAAGTTCCAGCAATTTGCCTTAAGGCACGATGCCATACAACCCCACTAGTTTATATAAGGCCAATTGAAAAAAAGTTAAGGTTGCTGTTAATAACAAACTATTTTCATCATATTTTTAATATACTTCCATAAATATAATATAATTTTGTAAAATTATTATTATGATTATTAACGACCTCTTAATCGATGAGTTTTGTTTTGTGAAGCTTCAATCGTAAATCCAATATTCACGAATCATTCAGAACAATGATCAGCAAAATATACTTGGACACGAATCGCCCATAAATCCCATCTGGTTTCGCAATACAATTCATGCAAACGTCGAATACCTTATGCGCCATATACGTTTGATACAACACGATGTTGTTTTCTATATAAGCGTAGTAAAACTATATAAAATGAATTGGATAGCATCGCTTCGACATCCGATAACTTTTATTAAGCGCATTCATTGATTTCACATCTGCTGCCCCGAGCCAACAACGAATACCTCTTATAATCGGTTTCGCTTTGACGTGGTGCTGGCTTGACTGATAGTCCTTTTATAGCAAGTTTTCTGAGGAAAATTTGCTTTGGGCAATGTCCCAGTGAAAATGGATTGTAGTGGGGGTTAAGGTTTATAAATGGCAAAACAATATTATTTCTTCGTATCCAGTAACTAAATTTTATAGCCTAATAATAATTAACTCGTAGGGTAAGATATATTAATCGAAAATGAAAATTTTTGGATATCTTCATGTTTTGAAGGTTTCTGAACATTTTGGCATACCTTAGAAAAATTGGATGTATGTGTGTGTGAGTGTTTGGATACAATTTTTCGTTCACGATTTCGGGCGCATAAATCAACCGATTTGAATGGTGCTAGGAACATTCGATTCCTATTGATATGAAGACGTGTTGATTAGTTTTTGGTGAAGACAGGTTTATCCGTTTCGGAGATATGGGACAAAATGTGCCGAAAACGGTAATTCAGTTTTTGAAAGAACGGAGTACTCGATTTGAATAATTCAAAAAACATTTTATTTATATTGACGAAATGATGAATGATTAAGAAGATACAGAGCAAAATGTAAAAAAAAAAAAGATATTTGGCGGTCTAAAATGATCATTAAACAAATTCACCTCAAATTAACATATTTTAATAATAAGAACAAATTTTGTTACAATTTATTTTTGGGTTCCGTACCAAGATTTTTAGTTTTTAAAATTCAATTATATTGTTCAAACAAATCTCAAAATTTTCTGAATTTTTTTTTTTCAAATTTTTCAAAAATATACAAAGTTTTACTTTACCTTTTTCTGTAAATATAAATTTTGAATTTATAATTCAGTTTAAAACTGTATATATTTCAAATGCGTTATTCTACTCGTAAGAAATATATCCTCAGATGGATTCATTCGGCATTCCTTAATAATGTAAACATTTTCAAGTGTTTTGAGTGATAAATATATAGTGTAAATTTATAGTTCAACATAAAGACTTATGAAAAATAGACCAATTTTATAGCAAGGCTATAGAACGCTGCGTTTTTTATATAAAATGGTAGTAAAAACTCAAAATGCTATGTGGTTGCTGTATAGTCAGGTATTTTAGATATAAAACTTAGAAATCGCACAAATATATATAACAAATTATCATAAGTGCATCTTTCTGGTGTGTCATAAAACGTCTGATCGCACAGTAAATACATACATAGCATTTCGACAGTTTTTAGTACCATTTTATGTGCAAAACGCAGCGTAATATATTATTTCCATAACATCGATCTATTTTTCGGCAGAATTGGTCCATAAATTTTTAAAAACTTACGGCAAGTTTGTTATTGTTTTTACTGTGGTCTTACAAATGTTATTCACAGTTATGGTTTCAGAGTTTATATGAACAAAATTAAAAAAAATTAACAACAATAACTGAAAAATGGTCATAATTTTAACAAAGCTCAAGATTGTTCTTAAAAGCTCATAATTTCCAAACAACTTGAGATATTTTTTTCATGATAGTTAAAGTCAATACTATCTCCCCATTTTGGCTTGACGTTAACGTCTGGGACACCCTGCATATATATGTACCTATATATATATATATATATATATATATATATATATATATATATACGAGGTCTGTTCAAAAAGTTTCCGGAATTTTCGTTTTTTCAAAAAAATATTTATTTATTCGTCTACATTAATGTGGTCCCCTTCAAAGTAGTCCCCCCCAGATATAATACACTTATGCCAGCGTTTTTTCCAATTTTCGAAGCACCCTTGATATTCACTTTTTGATATGTCCTTGAGCACTCCCAGCGATTTTCTTCAATCGAGGAAAACCGCCGTCCTTTCATGGGTCTCTTCAACTTTGGGAATAGGAAAAAGTCACACGGAGCCATATCTGGTGAATTTTTGCACTTTGCAACACTTTATTTCATTTTTTACGCAAAATTTAATACAAATTCTTTGACTTTTCAATTCTTCCATTGTAAAAATCGCCGAGCTCAGAAAAACACGTCGAACCTTAGCGACTACCACAGACAAAGTAAACAGTGAATATAGCTGAAAATTTCATCATACTTTAGGGGCATGTATACCAACACAATAAAAAAAAAATTTTGACAATCAGACACTCCAGACCCGCGAAATTTAATTATTAGTAATTCCGGGTACTTTTTGAACTGACAGAATATATATATATATATATATATATATATATATATATATATATATATATATAACATACCACATATGTACTTAAAATGTCTGCTGCGTATCTAGTCCATGCTAATTGAGATGTATGAGCTTGTATAAATTAGCGGTTTTATGTCGGAAAAGTCTAGGTGGTTATAAATTATCAATGCTAGAAACATGTTAATTAATATATCTATGTCTCTAAATCGCAATATGATCACTGCATTGAGTATTTTTAACCCGAATGGAGTATTCTTTTAATAACGAATTCGCTTCATATTTGACCCATGTAATAGATGATAAATTGAAACAATTTTTATATGATAGTTGTGGTTCAATTATGTGTTTAGATACGCGTGCATATGCTATATAAAGATTTGTATGTGCATGTATTAATATAGATTCGTGTAAACATATAAACATATGTCATTGCACTGTATTGAACCATGTGTTATAAAAAGACAGGAACTGCAGAGTATTTTTTCAATTATCAGTGCTGCACTAGTTTAGTAACTGCATTTTTTTATAAGTTATTGCCTATTTGTTAGATATATTTATCTGTTGAACTTACTAATAGATTGTTCCACTTATATGCAGTATGCATATTGGAGTGTGTTAAATGGTATACATATTGTATAATTTTATAACATAATTTGTGGAAAAGTTCTAAAGCTCTGGTGGCGCAAAGTAAGATTTCAGTACTACATTACCATCTTTATTTATAATATATCGACGATTTCCATCAAATCAATAATTTCGAAAAAACTATTGTTGGGCCTTTCCGCATGTATAAATCTAAAGATAATTGTTGGGACCGTTCATGATTGAATTTGCAATGATAGTGTATAGATTTTTTTCATTTATTTAATATATTATTAATTTTATTTAACTATATAAAATTGTTTTTGAAAGTACCATATAGCTTTTAAATCGTTAACAAATATAATTTTTAAAATATACACAAAATTAGATTCTAACTCTTTATTTTGCTTGCTAATGTTATACAAAATTAAAATTTTATGTATACGTCGGAATGTAACACATAGCAGTCAAAATCTTTAGCATGCAATATTTTTGAATTATTTTGTACAATTTTCTTTATAATTCCTTTAACTATATATTTTATAATTTTTTTTACCTATATTTGAATAAAATTATTTTATTTTACATCATTTTAAAATGCGAGCGATTCTTATGCAATAAACAACCGCTAATGCTCTTATATTGAAAACTTTCTACAATTACGTATATACTTTTAAATGTTACAGTATTAAGTTTCTGAGAATATGAATGCAGTGCATATTATATTGCATAATACTTTATATTTACGATAATGCATTAAAAATCGGTTAAGGCACTACTATGTAATGTGTGATAAAGATTGTGCCAAATGTGCTAGAAAATAATGGTAATTGTATGTCCTTTATTACTTGGAAAATGGTTTATGTTTTTTCACTGCCAATCATTTCAATCATATCCAATCATTCAAATAATTTCTTAAGTAAAAGATTTAAAAATTTTTTTGTTGATAATTATCTTCATATATTATAATATATAGAATAATTAATTATAATATATTTGGGAATATGAAAATATCACACATTATCACTTATAAAAGTACTGAAGTACACACGATTTTTCTGACAAATTATTTGGCAAGTATTTGGGAACTTGGCAGTTTGAACAATAGTTTCAATTAAAATGTTCTGTGGATCAAAAAATGTACTGTGCAAGTATGATATTTAATATTGTGCTTCTACTGATATTTAAATTTATGTTTATACGATATAATTATTTTTGTTGCGTTTCTTAATGTTAGTATACTAAATGGTAACATAATTTGCCTCATCTCGACGCCATGATTTTTTAAAAATTATCACAGTTGACGATATTTAATATGTGTATGAGTTTTCGTCTAATTTATTTTTATCTAGGAAACAATAGTAATATAAAATTTTGAATATACCTTTGAAAGATTAATATTTTTTTGAATTATCATTTTATTTTTGAAATAGTGTCGTTTCGGATCTGTCCCCTGTCATATGCACCCGCATTTTCTAACACGTCATAATATCTAAGTCATTAAGTCGAATGAAACAGTTCGACCGCCCCTTGGTTTGACTTATTGATTTTCTATTAGAAAATTATTGACTTTCAGAAACTCGTGCGCGGTTTATTTGACGTGTTTATTAAGTTTGTTTCCATTAAAGTAATATAATATTAATACATGAGGGCATGATTTTATTAGGATTGAAGTAAGTTTATTTTTACTTGTTTTTACCCATATCACCAGATCTTAAGGAATAAATTAGTTTTTTATTTCTATATTCTATAAGTTTTAAAGGCAAAGTATTTAATTTTATTACATATATTTCATATATCACTTTAATTTTATTAACTTGCATAATCGCCTATGTTCATAAAATGTGCATTTGTTAGTTATTTTACAATCACAGCTTGAACTTCATTGGAATTTCATTCTTTAGTTATTTTGTGCACTTATACTTTATTTTAATAGTTTTCAACACTTTTGAATCATGAAGTATTAATAAAAACCTAGAAAGTAAAAGAAAAATTATGATTTATTGAAGCTTTTAAAGAAAACAAAACTAGTGTATTTTTCTACCGCATTCAGCCTAGTTTTAGTGCACTGACATTTTTTGTTGACATTTGTATTTTAAGTCAAACTTTAAATTTTTTACCAGTAGAATAAAAAAATACTTCAATTTTAAAACCTAGTGAAATTTAAAAAATATATACATACTATGAAATGTTGATCTTACTATTTTTTTGTTACTTTGAATGCTAATCGAACTGCTGATTGAAATTCCATTGCTCTAACTCTAACTACTAATCTGCGGAGGAGGCGAAAACAAGTATGAACAACAAAAAAACGTATATAAACATCACAAAATTAAAATATTCAAAATTAAAGATTTAAATCAAATAAATATTTTTTACGATTTGCAAATCTATACTTCAAATAAAAAATAATGCATAATTCTTTCATTACATATTATACTATTTTTATTCGGGACTTTTTAATAAAATATTTGTTTAGTTTTATTAATCTAACAATGTGTAAAACAGAGACTATATAAATATTTATATTCAAATTAATATCACATCACGTATAGTTAGTGCATTTTTCAATAATTTTATTTACTACTCTATGTTTAGATGTTTTTAAACAATATAATAACAATGTATAATCAAAAAGATTATCTTATTTAATGCATATGCAGCGTTTCAAAAAAGTTTTATCGTTTATTTGTAATGAAACAAAACTATCGAAACTGCAAATAAGTATGAGAAAGCTTTATATTTAATTTACGATGTAATGATATTAATATATAGTAAATAAATTGCAATAAATATGTTATGAATGTTGTATTACAAATGTGTTCAGTGAAAGTTTAATATTATACATTCAAAAAATATGCAGAACATATACACACACAAATATACCTATATTCTCATTTTTATAGTAATATAACTTTTCATTTTTATCTAACTTCAAAATAAAAGAGATACAGTTTTGTATTATGAGAAAATCGGGAAACATGATGCATTTATACATACAGAAATTATAAAGCATTCAGAAGAAAATAGTCTGGTGATGTTCAATGGGACAGTATTTAGTAACCTATATTTTTTTGCAATATCAATCTTGAAACATATTTGTTTCAAATGAAATTTTGGAACGATTCAATTGTTTATACTTGTTTTGGGCTCTTCCGTGGTTTAGTGGTTAGTTATGGGATTTCAGCAGTTCGATACCTGCCTCGGACAGCCTGATGTCAAGCAGTTGTGTAATCGGTTTTCACTTGGAAAAATAGACAGAATATATTTCAAAGTAAAAAACACCTTTGAGCACCTTGCTGAATCAGTAATAAAATCATCACATACATCGATATATAAAAAGAAATGGCCACGTTTTTAAGAAGTCAGCAAAACATCTTATAGGATTCGATAAGTTCAGATTCGTGTTAAACATATATATATAAAAACTCTTTTTAAAAATGTTTTTTTTTATAAAATTGAAATAGGGGTAAAATTTTATAACAATTATGACCATGTATTTTTACTTATTACATTTAATGTAATCCAAATGGAGTTTTGGAACTATTCTATTGTTTATACTTGTTTTGGGTTCTCCCGTGGTTTAGTGGTTAAAGCAATAGGACTTCGATTAGTAGTTTGATACAAGCCTCGGGCAGCCTGATGTTAAGCAGTAGTAACATCGATTTTTACTTGAAAAAATAGATAACTCCTAATGATAGTAGCCTTTCGGACTCTGCTGGATCAATAAGAAATTCATCAGTATTATGGAAATCGTAGTAATAAATCCATGACATAGAGATAAACAACTGTTTGGATTCTGTAAAAAGCCACATCATTAAGAAGTCGACACAGCAGCTTAAAGGACTGGATAAATACTGAACTCATATTACAAAATATATATTATAAACGGAAAAATATTTCAATAATTTACACCATGTATTTCTACTCATACATATTTTACCAAATGACCAAAGCTGCGAGCTGAAGACTTGATTGCGATCGCATACCTTATATCTGGATTAATCGCTGCATTGCTCCAGTGGTTTTTATGTATTTGCATAGTTTCGTTCATGATTCCTATCGCATCTTTACCCGGTGTAAATAATCTAAAAGCATCTATATTTTATATCATACACAATCAGGGAGGCTCACATAACTCGTTTGTCTAAGGTATAAAATGATTTGAGAGAATTTTAATATGCCTCTTATACTTGTAAGCACCAGTCAAGTGCGTAATAGGTAATCACAGATTTAAACATGCGTAAAATTAATGTTTAACACACGTAATACGCTTTAATGGATTTGAATACTAATTATTAGAGGCAAAATAAGTTCAATTAGTAAAAAAAAATAATCATCGAGTACGAAGTTGTGCAGAAATGATTTGAATTAAAGTTAACGAATGATAATGGCTTTTTATAGCCATTTTGACAAGTCATTTCGTTCAATATACATATACTTTATTAAAGTATATATTGGTCGTTTTAGTCCTTATTAATTATATATTGGTCGAACATCTTTTGTCATGTTTCTGGTAGTAGCATAATTACGCGATCATAATTTTTTTGTTCAGTTTTGACAAAAAACTGATGAGGTGCTTTTTGACCTCTTCATCCGAGCTGAAGGTTTTACCTTCTTAAAATTTTATTAGTGACCGGAACAAATAAGAGTTCGATGATACCAGGTCAGAAGAAAATAATGGATGTGGCATTGTGACCCAATCAAGCTGTAAAAGCTTTTGACGATTGACCAAACTTACCCCATGGAGTCTTGATGCAATTCTACACCTTGTTCGTTAATTAATTCTGGCCTTTTTTGTTGAAGTGCATCACTTAATTTATTTAACTGATGACAGTATTCACATATGTTCATCGGTATGGCAATCATGTCTCGGACAGCCTGATGTCCGGCAGTAGTGACGTCGCTTTACACTTGGAAACATGAGTCCGAATTAACCTTTATACACTGTAAAAATATACAGCATCATTTTTTTCTTGTGAATATCGGCTTGGTAGCCGTTTTGAGCAGGTTCTTCCTTTTTGTTTGGTAAACAATTGTTTGTGATGTAATGTGTACAACCCTGTTTTTTCCTAGTGATTCGCTTTAAAAACTGATCATTTTCGAGACGTTTCAGAAGCGAATCCCAGGCGTGATATTGCGGTGACACAGGTTTTGCTCTAGGAGAACCTGGGAATTTCATACATTGAGCTTTGAGGAAAATCTCACATCCTTCGAGTGGTCAAACTGTTGAGTTAGATAAATTTGAACTCAATGTGATCTCACGTAATGTTCTTCACCGGTTTGCATCAGCTAATGCCTTTCTCGCGTCTTTATCAGCTTCAAACATTCTTCATAAACGTGGTGCATCCTCGAAATTTCCTGATCGAAATTTAACAAACAGTTTCTGGAACCGTCATACTGAAAACATTTTCCATACACATCGGTCATTATTATTTTGCCTTGAACATCATTTTTAACCTTTTCTCTGCAATACGAAAAACGAATTCACTTTCTCAATAGCCTTATATATAGCTATTCTTGATTTAATCGATTTGAACGATTTTTTCTTTCTTCTCTAAATACTCTATTTGTGCTGTCTGGTGTCTCTCACTAAATGGCATATTTTGAAACAGTAAACTGTATATGTTCCAACTTGGAACTTCCAAGTAAACGAGATGCCGGAATGCGAGTTGTAAACTAAAGCAAAAGGTGTAAACTTTAGAGAGATTTAGATGTTACATGGAATGCAAGAGGTTTACACAAGAATGCGCTTAATGTAACGCTTTGTTTAAACACGCACCCACTTCCGACACTTATAAAACGGAAACATAATTATATTCGAATTGAAGGCTCATACAGCATTATGAAAGTGTTTGGCATTGGAATGTTAGTTTTATTGTGTATTGAACTATTTTTATCTGACATCTTATGCACCACACATCTTTTGAGTTGTTGGTTTCTCAGTATAATATTTTTAATGACGGTTTTGGAATAAGATGTCGCGTAAAAATAGTTTGTCATAAATAAATAAATATATAAATACATGTACAAAATCTTTGAAGGCTCAAAATAAATAAATATATATTTAATTGTTAATAAGTTTTAGCTCGCCATGATGCAATTGTTAAGATTATAGTTGTCAAGCACAAATTAATCTCGGGGTCGATCCTAATATCTGCATGCCATCAGATCAGATATCAGATTTAAAAAATAATCGCCCTTTGTAGGGTACGTTATATATCTAATATATACATATCTAATAGACAGTCTCTACATAAAAAGAAGTATCTGACCGCTGAGTTGCCATCTTGACAAAAATGCTAAAACATAATATACGATAGCAAACACAGCTATTAAAAAACAATTTTTAATATGCAAGGATCACACATACATAAAAAAAATTTAGAAAATTTATTGCACTAATGTTTCAACATACAATTTTATTTTACTCGTATACACGATATATTGGCCTACTACATTGTTTTATTATAAAGCATGATTTAGAAAAAAAAATGATTCAGAAATATTTTTATTTGTTAACAAAATTATATTCAACTAATGGTGCATGGCATTGTGCCTTAAGTCAAATTGCTGGAACTTCCCGTACCAAAATTAAATATACAAGAGAAAAAAATCAGTAATCAATAAATATTGATAAATAATTATTAACAATTGTTTTAAACATTTTCAAATAGATAATTGTAATCACTATATATTTTATCGTTCAAAAAATATAGAGTGACGATCTTATCAAAATACTTGAGAAAGTTTACATCAGCAAGAGGTGCCGAATAAATCTATCTGTGGATATATTTTTTACGATTAGAATAATGCATTTGAAATGAATCAAACTGATTTGTAAATATAAAATTTATATTTGAAGTATAAAACTTTTTACATTTTTGAAAATTTTGAAATTTGCTTTGAACCGTATAAGTAAACTTTAAAAATTGACAATTTTGGTACGGAACCCAAGAAAATTGTAACAAAATTAGTACTCATTTTTTTTTAATTTTCATCAAATATCTGATAATTTGATATACATATGTCTAATGATCATTTTTGACCGCCAAATATATCTTTTTTTTTACTTTTTCCTCTGTATTTCCGAAACCGCTAGACCTGCCTTAACAAAAATTTTATCAATTCTTCATTTGGTCGATACAAGTGAAACGTTTTTTGAATCATTGAAATCGGGTAGTCCATTCTTTCAAAAACTAATTTATCGTTTTAGGCACTTTTTGCGCCGTATCTTCGAAATGGTTGGACCTATCTTCATCAAAAACTAATCAGCACGTCTTCTCATCACCAAGAATTGAATGTTTTTTGATTAAATTCACATCGGTTAATCCATGCTGCAGAAATCGTGGACGAAAAATTGTATCCAAACATACACACATACATCCATTTTTTCTAACGTATGCCCAAATGTTCAGAAACCTTTGAAACTTAAAGGTATGCAAATATTTTCATTTTGGATTTTTTGCGATTACTGTAACTTATAATATACGATGTTTGCTACACAGCTATTAAAAAAACTTATTTTAATATTCAAAGATCACACATACACCAAACAATTTTAGAAGATTTATTGCATTAAATGTTTTAGCATACAATTTTATTTTATCCTTGTACACGGAGCGTACATTATTTTATGTACAACGCATAATTTAAAAAAAAACGATCCAAAAATATTTTTATTCATTAACAAAATTATCTTAAGAAACAATGGTACTAATGTGTCGCACCATGTATTAATGCTAAATATTCAATTTGAAGTAACATCATTTTCCAATGTTATATATTGCCCATTATTGTGCTTTTATATTTTTATTGGAAAGTCATTTCTCTTCAAGTTTATAAAATTTCATTATTTGTCCAAGCATCATATGGCCATCATTTTTACCTAAACAACACCCTCGACTTGGAACCTTTTTCGATCCATTCATATCAAAACTTGACCATATTTTGTCGCAAGTCAGCGTGCGCCAGGCAAAAAAAAAATGAACACATTTCGTGGTTTAAAAGGTTTTGTAATATGAGTAACCAAAAATTAAATGACGCCCGTTCGAAGGGTCTGACCTATTGTATGTTTGCAATAGCCCTGCAATTATGTTCGAAGTGGAACAAATGGAAATAGTAAGATGGCTAGTATACATTAAGCGAAATTATACATAATTGTACATAATATATATAAAATCCATACGTTTCGGCTTTAGATATAGCTTTCATTCAGAGGAACTAAAATTAAATTCAAAACTAAATTCAGTAAAAATAGAGGTTCAAAAGACAAGTGAAAAAATTAAAAGCACTTACAATTTGCTTATTCTAGTAATAATTATGTGCACGTTAGTAAAAGGTTCAGCAAGGTATAAAATTTTACAGTCATTTTAATTTAAATTGGTGTGCTATCCGAAATTTGATAAAACACCTTTTATAAGAGTAGTGAAATTATCATATTCGTGTCATGTAGATCGATTTTATTTTACGCAATGTGCTTGCTAATTAGTGACTATGGGAAAAGATGAGATTATCAGTTTTTCATTGACTGAAATTGTAATTACAAGAGCGTGATGTTATATAAAATTAAATTGAAAATTATTGACTTCAAAATTTGAATGCTATAGCATTTATGTTCGCTAACGTGTCAAAAGCAGAAAATGCAATAATCCATTGTACGACAATATGGTAATGCACTACACTATGTAATAAATACATTAAAACTATTGTATTTATAGCAATCATTAACTATTTCACTACCATAACTATATTTTACAAATTAGTAAGTGTGCAATATGAAAAATATTAAGAATTAAAATATATTTTCTTGAATTTGTTTACACCACTTCCCGTAGAGTAAGTTATAGTAATACCAAAAAATTGAAATGTGATTTTTTTTTAAATAACTTTACGTTTGAGAGATTTCTGAGCATTTTGGCATACCTAAGAAAAAATTGATGTAAGTGTGTGTGTGTGGATACAAATTTTCGTCGACGATTTCGGGAACTCGGATCAACCGATTTCAATAATTCAAAAAACATTTGATTCGTATTTTTTATTAGTTTTTTTATTAGACAAAGGCAGGTCTAGCCGTCCTGAAGATTCGGGACAAAAAGAGCCAAATATGGTAATTCAGTTTTCGAGAGAACGGAGCGTCCGATTTGAATAATTCAAACAATATTATATTTGTATTGACAAAATGAAGTACCGTTTGAATTTTTGCAAAAGCAGGCCTAGCTCTCTCAGAGATCGAGTGAAAAAAGTAATAAAAAATGCAATCTGGCGGTAAAAAATGTCCACTAGACATGTGCACATGGAATTACAAGAGATTTTATAGAGATTTTCATAATAAGCATGAATTTTGTTTATTTCTAAGAAGAAATTTCTATGGGTTCCGTACCAATGTTATCCGTTAGACTCCGATACGGCGCTTACGCGCTTCGATATTTCTTCTCTAAAAATTTCAAATTTTTTAAAAATTCTTCTTTAAAGATTTTTTAAAAAATTTCCTTACGGCACGATGCTATGCACCACTAGTTTACAATAAAACATTATTGTTTTATTATGCAACAATTGAGTTCTTTCAACATGCACATCATAAAATCATTTTATATAACTTTTAATATAAATTTTATATTAAAAAATATATATGCTAAATTCGAACATTACTTGACGTTTACTTTAAAATACAAATGGAAATATGTTTCCAAATGTAAATAGACATTTCCCGGCATGCTGCATAAAATTAAAAATCGTCAATAATAAAGAAATTGTAATAATAAGATATATCAAATATAGATAGAAAAAAAGTTGGCTTATTTTCTAAAAAATACCATCCAGTTAAGAACTATTATCAAAACAACTAAAAGGACTCTTAAGTTCTGATTGCTGTTTAAAAAAATGAACAAACCTCAAACCGGCCACTCCCAATATTGGCGTGCCAGGGCTTGCTTATTCCTAGTACTTACCAGGGTGTCGCTTTATTTTACATTTCTGGCTACACGTGTTCGATGTACAGAAATCTTCTCCTGCTTTTTTGTTGGGTACAAATATACTGAAAAGGGCAAGTCATTGACGTTTTCTGAAACGTGGGCGCTTGCAAACAAAAAATATCATATGACGCATGCAATTTTATGGGAAGTTCATTTGACTGCATATGAGCAAACTGTAATGAAGATGGAATAAGAATATTTGCATTTTTAAATGTGTTGAGAGAGACATATTGAAAGATAAGATCGTGAAAGTATTAAAGTCTGCTAAAAGTTAAAAGTATAAAAAATATGATTTGTTCAACAATAATAAAAATCAATTTCGAATTTACTTTTTTTATGTATGTGGATATATTCTCACTTTTCTTCTAATTTTTGTTATCTAATAATTATAATGCATTATATTTACCATCGGTTTATCAAAAATAATTACATGTTGGCTGTGTATTAATTTTTTCAACATATATATGTTGTTCCAAGAAAAACCGATTATTAAATGCTAAGAATTTGTGGACCAAAACTCATAACAAATTACAATTTCTATGAATTAAACGGCTAAATTTTATTCATAGAAAATAAAAATTGTTATGAGTTTTAGACCGCAACAGCGACTTTTAATCTCAAAATATTTATTCTAAAATATTTCTAAAATTGAGATCTTAATAAAGAATTTTGAAACTACATAATTATGTTTTAAAATATCTAATATCATCATTCTAAAACTTGTGATTGTGAGTGTTTTTTTTTTTGGATTTATTGGTCTATTGCCCTTATGATTACTACATACTACATTAACCAACTGAATGAGTTTTATATGCAGGTTACAAAAAGAAAGTGTGTTTTGTGTGTCCGCATTTTGTCGGGCGCACGGATCAACCGATTTGAATGGTTCAAAAAACATTCGATTCCTATTGATCGGGAGATGTGTTGATTAGTTTTTGGCAAAGGCAATTCCAATTATTTCGGAGATACGGAGCAAAGAGTGCATCAGATAATAGAAATCGAGTTTTTTGAGTGTATGGAGTATTCGATTTTAGTGATTCAAAAATTATTCAATTCTATAGATCACTTATAAATAAATAATTATAACTTTGCAATTCAGTTTATATAATTTTTATAAATATTAGATAATGCCCTTCATGTTAAATTTGATTGAATGAGTTTTACTTACTTTTTGAGTTTTATTTACTTTTCTGTAAGCATATACATATTCATAATAATCTATTTGAATACATTTAATATTCCTCGAATACTTCATCGTAATGAAGTATTCGTAATGAAGTACATCCTGTATCGTAATACAGGAAGTTCCAGCAATTTGCCTTAAGGCACGATGCCATATACCACTAGTTATATTATCGATAGTGCAATGAATTAGGAACATTCTAAAACAATATCTGTACGATAAATTTGACAAATTCATTGCACTTAAGTTAACGTATATTTTTCTGTACAATTCGAGTATACTTATCGTTTTTACGTTGGTTTCCAACGGCGCACCCTTGAATTGTAAGAATTTCAATATCAACTTATTTATCTTTATTTTCTTTGAGTAACTTTTTAAACAAATGTTTGTATTTTTTTAAATATTTACTTTCGATATTGGAAACGCATGCATACAATTAAATGCATGCAATAATTCTTTTCAGATTTTTGCAATAAATTGCTGTTGACATTTTACTAATTTATTTATAGTGCAACCATGAAGTTTTTTC
Source organism: Ctenocephalides felis (assembly GCF_003426905.1). Taxonomy (NCBI): domain Eukaryota; kingdom Metazoa; phylum Arthropoda; class Insecta; order Siphonaptera; family Pulicidae; genus Ctenocephalides; species Ctenocephalides felis. The sequence goes on from NW_020539726.1 coordinate 12,864,222, forward strand.
ATTTGCAGAACAACTATAGCAATTAAATTTATTTTTCTGCGACACATCTACCTTTTGTATTTGTAGATTTATTTTTAATTGATTTTCTTAACATTCGTTCCACTGAGCAAAATTATTATTATGTATCACACAATCTTGGCAATTTAACTTGTTTGAGAATCTCGGCTTAAATGGGAATTTCTTTCTTTGCAATGGAGGATTATCACATTAAGATATGCCACTGTTACGCTTAAGTCGCGTAAGTAGTTGAAGAGATTGTTGCAATTTACATAAATATTTTCGAACCAGACTTGCTGATGTCGTTGTTTTCAAATCCTGTTACTCATTCAGACGTCGCCATATAAGCTTTTACCACATATGTATAAATAAATTTTCAAGTTTATTGTTTCTCATTGTGTGCTATAGAATCCGAAGCCAAATGTATCTCTTGGCAGTTAAATTATTATCTCGGAAGTTACTTTCCAATGTGCAAATTAAAACTGCAATGATAAACTGTTAATTATATCTATATTAATGCATTTATATTCAATATTGAATATCTAATTAATAATTGATCTCATTTGAGTAATTGTCATCATACTTTTCCTATTACTTTCATTAATAACAATCAGCCGGTTAATTACATTCTGTGAGTTATTTTGAATGATAATATCATTAAATATAATTATAGATAATAGTTACTCTAGTGGGTATTACTATTAGATACAATTTTATTGGATCAAGACAATTGGCCATAATTTTTTTATATTAATTCTGGGGGTGATTTTCAATTTTGTGATAATGATGATCTGTCACACTTTAGAATTATTCCTAATCTCTTTACAAGCCTATATCTTAAAATGTTTTATTCTAATAATTTTAAATTCATTACAACTATTATTGCTACTCTTTTATCTTTTTTGTCTATGTCTTTTTTTCAATTTCTTAACTCAACCTGAAAACTATAAATTATTTTGAAATTAATATAATTATCCAATATAACTATCCAATGCTCTATTTTTCTGAAAATGTTAACTATTCAATATATTTGTTTATTCATAGAAATGTATAGGAAGTTTATAGTAATAATACAAAACATAAAACTAGTGATGTATGGCATCGTATCTTAAGGCAAATTGCTGGAACTTTCCGTACCGTAATGGAATATTAAATGTTTTCAAATAGATTATTATAAATACTGTAACATTGTCTAATATTAATAAGAATTATTAATTTATTAAGTTAAGGTTTATTCAAAGTATATAAATGAGAACTTTAGTCAGAATTAAGATTGAAATATGAATCATTTTCGATGAACAAAAAAATGTCATTACAAGCAGAAAGTTTATTGAATCATTCAAATCGGGTGCTTAGTTCTCTCAAAAACTGCCATTTTTTGTAAATTTAGTCATGTATCTTCGAAATGACACGATCTTCCTTTGTCAAAAACTAATGACCACTTCTCCCAATCATTACGAATTGAATATACTCCATTGAATGGATACTCCATTCTTTCAAAAACTCGATTTCTATTTTCTGCACTCTTTGCTCCGTATCTCTATAAAGCCTGGACCTGCCATTGCCAAAAACTAATTACCGCATCCCCTTATCAATAGGAATCGAATGTTTCCTGAACCATTTAAATCGGTTGATCCGCCGACATCTTAGACGAATAATTGTGAACACACAAAACATACATACATACACACACATAAACATACATACACACACATCAATTTTTTCTGAGGCATGCCAAAATGTTCAGAAACCTCTGAAACGTGAAGATTGCAAAAATTTTCATTTTCGATTTTCGGTCCATTACTATAACTTATGGGAGTTTAATAAAATAGTTTGTAAAGTTCCTTCGTTTTTTTTGTTTTTTATTTATTTGTTTTAATTTAATTTTTGACATTGATGGATATTAGAAACTGCATAAGTTGATATTTTATTTTGCACTGACAGAAAACACGTTGCACATAAAATATACTTTCTCTCAGTATATTTGATAAGATTCTGTCAAGACTTCTCGAATAATGTTCAGAAAGAGTCCTATTAAATCTTGTTAACTTACCGAAGGAGAAGTTTAAGTTTTCATCAAAAAATCCGATTCGCTAATTTTATGTTTTCTCGACGTTTCAAGCCATTCTGAATCGAATGAGACCAAATTTGGAAAAAGTATGTGTGTGTGTGTGTGTGTGAACAGATTTTTTGCCGTAAATCGACGTTTTCTCTAAAACGGCTGGACCGATTTCAAAAATTTAAAAGCCATTCGATGTATGTCGATAAGGACTATCGTTTCTGAGTTTTGTGCGGCGATCGACCGGGCCGTTTCTTTGTAAATTGTGAAAATTTTTTCGTCCACGTTTTAGCCCGCAATTCTGAATCGATTCTGAAAATTCAAAAACCATTCGATAGATATTGGTTGGGAATCGTGCTGATTAGTTTTTGGTAAAGATCGGCCGGGCCGTTTTCTTGTAATGAAGTTTTTTAAAAAAAAAATTCGACGATTTTTATGATTTTTTTTTAACGGTAGATACCATAGCTTTCTAGGTCATACTAAAATATTACGGCCCTACGACAACTCGTTTAGCTTTAAAAATTCGTCAAAGTTTGCAAAAATTGGTATCGTTTTTTTGACATTTGTCAAAATTAGAACTTTGATCGACGTTTTCTCAAAAACGCCTGAACCTATTGCAGAAATTTAAAAGCCATTTGATGTATTTCGGTGAGGACTATCGTTTGTCAGTTTTGTTCGACGAACTGCCAAGCCGTTTCTTTGTAATTTGAAAAAAAGTTTTCTTGTAATTAACTGTTGGAAAAAAAATTTAAGCCGATTTTTATGGATTTTTTTTAGTGATATATACCATGGTCTTATAGAACTTACTGAAATATTACGGACTTACGACAAATAGTTTGATTTTAAAATTCATCAAAATTTGAGAAAA